>NC_053495.1:68006081-68306081 GCF_905171775.1 Rana temporaria | reverse complement strand
ACCGCTCCTCCTATCCTGCTTATCTCTGCTGCCCCCCCAGTGCTCTCTAGTCTCTACCCCCCCCCCCCAGTGCTCTCCAGCCTCACCTTCTCTCCACCTCCGTCCTGTGTTCTCCACCTCCCCCCATGCTCTATGCTGCCCCCCTGTGCCCTCCATCTCTCTCCCTGTGCCCTTTATCTCTCCCCCTGTGCTCTCCACCTCCCCCCCTGTGCCCTCCGTCTCTTCCCCTGTGCCCTCCGTCTCTCCCCCTATGCTCTCCACCTCCCCCATGCTCTGCGCTGCCCCCTGTGCCCTCCGTCTCTCCCCCTGTGCTCTCCACCTCCCCCCATGCTCTGCGCTGCCCCCTGTGCCCTCCGTCTCTCCCCCTGTGCTCTCCACCTCCCCCCATGCTCTACGCTGCCCCCTGTGCCCTCTGCCTCTCCCCCTGTGCTCTCCACCTCCCCCCATGCTCTACGCTGCCCCCTGTGCCCTCCGTCTCTCCCCCTGTGCTCTCCACCTCCCCCCATGCTCTACGCTGCCCCCTGTGCCCTCCGCCTCTCCCCCTGTGCTCTCCACCTCCCCCCATGCTCTACGCTGCCCCCTGTGCCCTCTGTCTCTCCCCCTGTGCTCTCCACCTCCCCCCATGCTCTACGCTGCCCCCTGTGCCCTCCACCTCTCCCCCTGTGCTCTCCACCTCCCCCCATGCTCTATGCTGCCCCCCTGTGCCCCCCATCTCTCTCCCTGTGCCCTTTATCTCTCCCCCTGTGCTCTCCACCTCCCCCATGCTCTACGCTCCCCCCTGTGCCCTCCGTCTCTCCCCCTGTGCTCTCCACCTCCCCCATGCTCTACGCTGCCCCCTGTGCCCTCCGTCTCTCCCCCTGTGCTCTCCACCTCCCCCCATGCTCTACGCTGCCCCCTGTGCCCTCCGCCTCTCCCCCTGTGCTCTCAACCCCCCCCATGCTCTACGCTGCCCCCTGTGCCCTCCACCTCTCCCCCTGTGCTCTCCACCTCTCCCCCTGTGCTCTCCACCTCCCCCTGTGCTCTTTTCAATTCCCCCTAATTCTCTACAGAATTCCCCCTCCTCCATCTCTCTCCCTGTGCTCTCCACCTTCCCAATGCTCTACGCTGCCCCCCTCTGTGCCCTCCGCCTCTCGCCCTGTGCTTTTCACTGCCCCCTGTGCTCTCTACCTCCCCCATGCTCTACACTGCCCCCTGTACCCTCTGCCTCTCCCCCTGTGCTCTCCACCTCCCCCTGTGCTCTTTTCAATTCCCCCTAATTCTCTCCAGTCCCCCCCCAGTGCTCTCCAGCCCCCCCAGTGCTCTCTATCCCCCCCAGTGCTCTCCAGCCCCCCTCTTCTCTCCACCTCCTTCCTGTGCTCTCCACCTCCCCCCATGCTCTAGGCTGCCCCCTATGACCTCCATATTTCCCCCTGTGCTCTCCACCTTCCCAATGCTCTACGCTGCCCCCCCCCTGTGCCCTCTGCCTCTCCCCCAGTGCTTTCTAGCCCCCCAGTGCCCTCTAGCCTCCCCTGTGCTCTCTAGCCTCCCCTGTGCTCTCCAGCCCCCCAGTGCTCTTTAACACCCCAGCCCAGTGCTTTCCACCTCCCACATGCTCTACGCTCCCCCCCTGTGCCCTCCGTCTCTCCCCCTGTGCTCTCCGCTTTCCCAATGCTCTACGCTGCCCCCCCTGTGCCCTCCGCCTCTCCCCCTGTGCTTTTCACTGCCCCCTGTGCTCTCCACCTCCCCCATGCTCTACACTGCCCCCTGTGCCCTCTGCCTCTCCCCCTGTGCTCTCCACCTCCCCCTGTGCTCTTTTCAATTCCCCCTAATTCTCTCCAACCCCCCCCCCCGTGCTTTCCAGCCACCCCAGTGCTCTCCACCTCCCCCCATGCTCTATGCTGCCCCCTGTGCCCTCTGCCTCTCCCCCAGTGCTTTTTAGCCCCCCCTGTGCTCTCCACCTCCCCCATGCTCTACGCTGCCCCCTGTACCCTCTGCCTTTCCCCCAGTGCTCTCTAGCCCCCCCAGTGCTCTCCACCTCCTCCCATGCTCTACGTTGCCCCCCTGTGCCCTACGCCTCTCCCCCAGTACTCTCCAGCCCCCCATTGATCTCCACCTCCTCCCGTGCTCTCTGCTGCCCCCCCTGTGCCCTTCGCCTCCCCCCAGTGATCTTCGCTTCCCCCAGTGATCTTCGCCTCCCCCAATGATCTCCGCCTCCCCCATGTGCTCTTCGCCCCCGTGCTCTCCTGCCCTCCCTGTACTCTCTGCCCCACCCTGTGTTTTTGCTTCCCCCTGTGCTCTCCAACCCCCCACTCCCTGTGCTCTCCAGGCCCCCATGCTCTCCAGCCCCCTTGTGCTCTCCTCTTCCTCCCTGTGTTCTCTGCCTCTCCCCCGTGCTCTCACCCCACCCCATGTTCTCAAGGTTCTTACCGGTGCTCTCTGCCCCCCCTGCTCTTTCCCTGTCCCCTTGCCCCCTGCACCTTTGCAGGGTTTCCCCCTCCCCTCTCCCGGGGGATCCCTCAGGATGAAAAGTGGAGAAGGAGCCGGTTAAGATGTCATGGGCTGCTCATTCCAAAATGCCCGGGCCTATTTTTTGTGCCAGTCCGGGCCTGATGGAGGGTGTCAATGATGGTTTTCTGCACCATCATGGGATGGTCTTTCCCACTGATGTGATTCCTACTGAACTAGACTGAGAGACCATTTAAAGGCTCAGGAACCCTTTGCAGGTGTTATGGCTTAATTAGCCGATTAGAGTGGGACACTTTGGGCCAGATTCACATACATTTGCACTTGCGCCGCGTATCATTGATACGCCACGCCGCCGTATCTTACCTGGCGGAATTTCGAATCCACAGCGAAATCGCGCCGTAAGTTACGGCGGCGTAATGTTTTTCTGGCAGCGTATTTGAAATTGGGCGGGTTGGAGGCGTGCTTCATTTAAATGAAGCGAGTCCCCGCGCCGAATGAACTGTGCATGCTCTGTTTTGAAATTTCCCGCCGTGCTTTGCGTGAAATGACATCGCACCGACGTCATTTTTTGAACGTAGACGTGAGTTACGTCCTTTCCTATTCACGGACGACTTGCGCAAAAAAAATAATAATAATTTGACGCGGGAACGACGGCCATACTTTAACATGGCACGTCTATCTATACGCCACAAAATAGCAGCTTTAACTATACGCCGGGAAAAGCCGACTAGCGACGACGTAAGAGAATGCGACGGCCGCGCGTACCTTCGTGGATCGCCGGAAAAAGCTAATTAGCATACCCGAGGGGGAAAACTACGCAAACTCCACCCAGCGGGCGCCAAAGTATTGCACCTACGATCCGAAGGCGTACGAAGCCATACGCCTGTTGAAGTGAAGCCAGAAGCCGTCGTATCTTGGTTTGAGGATTCAAACTAAAGATACAACGCGGCAAATTTGAAAGTACGCCGGAGTATCAGTAGATACTCCGGCGTACTTCTTCTTTGAATCTGGCCCTTTGAGCCTAGAATATTGCACCTTTTCACAATATTCAAATTTTCTGAGATTGTGGATTTGGGGTTTTCATGAGCTGTAAGCCATAATCATCACAATTATGATAAATCACGACTTGAACTATCTTGCTTTGCATGTAATGAGTCTATCTCATATATTAGTTTCACATTTTAATTTGCATTAGTGAAATAAACAAACTTTTGCACGATATTCAAATTTTTCGAGTTTCACCTGTAAGTGCTATAAGGCAAGATGAGTGTGATTAAATTACTCTATAGAGGACATAGAAGACATTGAATTGTGAATGGGTGTGATATCAAGGACATGAGAAAAAATCCATACTCACTGCAAAGAGTGATTAATGTGCACAAAATGAAACTAGTCGTTGAATAACAAAGCTGAAAAAACCCAGCGTGAGAGACCAATAATTAGGTGAGTGAAACTAGCTATTAGATTATTGGATTGGAGCATACAATATTGGTTTGTGTTGAGTGTATATATATATATATATATATATATATATATATATATATATATATATATATATTAATTAACAAAGCTAGATGCCTGTGTAATAAAATAAGAAAGTGATATATTTAGGGAGCATTAATCATGAGTGTGTTTGATATCAAACGTATAAGGTGTAATCAATGCTGACTACAAAGGACAATTAGTGTGCAATAGACTAAGCTAATTGTTGAATAACAAAGCTGAAAGAGCTAAAAAAAAACAGCACAAATTGTTGAATGAATGGGGGCGGTGAATGAAAATAAATCATCAACTATCTTATTGATGTAAAAAATATATGTATATTGATGACCTAAAATACACTTGAACATATACCCATCCATCCATTCTGGCCTCTGCTACAACATATATTTGGAAACTATTTGATTCTAACCAATCTGTCTGCTATACCACTATTGAGGTGAAAGGCTGACTACTACTTTCTACAAATTGTAAGTCGTTTGCGTGAGGTCTCATATGTATCCATTTATATATCAGTTTAAAAAAATTATAATTATTTTTTATTTTTATTCTTTATCTCCAGATACTCTCCTGTGCTTCTCCTGAAGAAGCAAGGTTTTCCTTGCAAAATGCGTTGAGAATGTCAGCACAGATTTTTCAGGTTGATGGGGGACATTAATATGGACTGTCTAGGTTCCATGTGAAAGGTTTCTTTATTGAACCACGTGTAGTATCAAATATGTATTCTCTATTATCAATTAATGTATTATATGTTGTTTTTTAATGCATGTAAATAAATGTTCTGACATTTTATATACAGTGGAACCTTGGATTACGAGCTTAATCCATTCCAGGAGAATGCTTGTAATCCAAAGCACTCGCATATCAAAGCGTGTTTCCTCATAGAAGTCAATGGAAATGAAAATAATTTGTTCCGCATTGACTACTATGGCATACAATACCGCATGTGGCCAGAGGTGGGGGGCGCTGGAGAGCCTTGGAAAAACTCGGAAAGGCTCGGAGTATTTCGGAGCTCCACTCGGCTCTGGCATCCCCCACCTCAGGCCAAACGCGGTACTGCACATCGCTGTGGCCTGAATCCTACTTGTTTTGCGAGACAACACTCGCAAACCGAGCCAGGATTTAAAAAAAAAACAGTGCTTGTATTGCGAAACGCTCGTTAACTGCGTTACTCGCAATCCGAGGTTTCACTGTATGTCTGAGAAGTGACTCACTAATAGGGATGAGCTTTATGTTCAGGTCGAACATGAGTTCGACTCGAACATTGGCTGTTCGCCCGTTCGGGGAGCAGCGAACAATTTGGGGTGTTCGCGGCCATTTGAAAAGCCGCGGAACACCGTTACAAGTCTATGGGAGAAATCAAAAGTGCTAATTTTAAAGGTTAATATGCAAGTTATTGTCATAAAAAGTGTTTGGGGACCTGGGTCCTGCCCCAGGGGACATGTATCAATGCAAAAAAAGTTTTAAAAACTGTCATTTTTTCGGGAGCAGTGATTTTAATAATGCTTAAAGTGAAACAATAAAAGTGAAATATTCCTTTAAATTTCGTACCTGGGGGTGTCTATAGTATGCCTGTAAAGTAGCACATGTTTCCCGTGTTTAGAACTGTCCCTGCACAAAATGTCATTTCTAAAGGAAAAAAAGGTAAAAATCTAAAACTACTCGCGGCTATTCATGAATTGTAGGGTCCCGGCAATACAGATCAACATCATTGAAAAAAACGTCAGGGGTCCCCCCCCAGTCCATAACCAGGCCCTTTGGGTCTGGCATGAATATTAAGAAAAAGAATTCCATATCAGGCTATTCAGGTTTTGATATGGATATTAAGGGGAACCCCGCACCAATTTTTTTTTTTAATGGCGAGGGGTCCTCCCAAAAGGCCACACCAGACCCTTATCCGAGCATGCAACCTGGCAGGCTGCAGGAAAGGACGAGAGAGCGCCCCCCCTCCTGAACTGTACCAGGTCACATGCCCTCAACATGGGGAGGATGTCCCCATGTTGATGGGGACAAGGGCCTCATCCCCACAACCCTTGCCTGGTGGTTGTGGGGGTCTGCGTGTGGGGGCTTATCGAATTCTGGGTTTTCTCTAAGATAAGGACGGTTTCTTTTTAGATATTAACCACTTGCCTACCAGGCACTTTGACCCCCTTCCTGCCCAGGCTAATTTTCAGCTTTCAGCGCTGTTACACTTTGAATGACAATTGCACGGTCATGCAACACTGTACCCATATGAAATTGTTATTATTTTTTGAAACAGAAAGAGCTTTCTTTTGGTGGTATAATTGCCACTGTGTTTTTTCTAAACAAACAAAAAAAAACAGAAACATGTGATTTTTTTTTATATTCTTAACTTCTGTTAGAAAATGTTTCTTCTTCGCTGATGTGCACCGATGAGGCTGCACTGATGGGTACTGAATGGCCCCACTGATGGGTGCCGATTAAGCAGCACTGATAGGCGGCTCACCTAGCTGACATTGTGCAGGAGCCATCGCTGCAGCATTCCCCCCCCCCCAGTTTCTGCATCCCCCCCCTCCCCCTCATCTTGCACACCCAATAATATCCCTCCTGATTGTCCTCCTCCCACCTCACCTTGTGCACTTTCTCCTCCCCCACCTTGTGCAGCTTCCCCATGCCCCTCCTTGTGCACCCACCCACCTTGTTCTCCCCTACCCTCCTCACCTTGAGCAGCTACCCCTCCCCCCCACAACTTTTTGCAGCTTCCTCCTCCTCTCCCCCATTTGTGCACCCCCTGACGTCCCCCCTCACCTTGCCTTTCTCTTTCCACCTCACCTTGTGCAGTTTCCCCCTGACCCTCCTCTTTGTGCGCTCCTTTACCCTGTGCAGCTTTCCTTCCCCAGTTTGCAGGTCAGAAGCTCTGGATTACTGAAGAGCTGATCTCCCTGGGCAGCAGATCCCACCTTGGGGTCCGGATACCTTCAAGATTGACACACCGGCCAGGTACTACTGGCTCCCTTTAGCAAAGCTGACTCTGATGCCGCGTACACACGACCGTTTTTCATGACGAGAAAAATGCAATTTTTTAAATTGGTCATTAAAAATGACTGTGTGTAGGCTCCAGAGCATTTTTCTCGCCATGAAAAATGGGCGTTAAAAATTGAGAACATGCTCTAATTTTTGGCGTCATTTTTCACGTCGTCATTTTTCACGTTGTGAAAAACGGTCGTGTGTAGGCTTTAACGACGGGAAAAAAACGTGCATGCTCAGAAGCAAGTTATGAGACGGGAGCACTCGTTCTGGTAAAACTAGCCTTTGTAATGGAGATAGCACATTCGTCAAGCTGTAACAGACTGAAAAGCACGAAAACTGAAAACTGGAACTTCCCCTTTATAGTGCCGTCGTACGTGTTGTATGTCACCGCGCTTTGCGCAAGCATTTTTTTTCACGATCGTGTGTATGCAAGGCAGGCTTGACAAGAATCACGTCGAGAAAAACTTAATCTTTTCCATGACATTAAAAATGGTCGTATGCATAACTCGCTCCCGAAAAAGATCTCAGCTGGATCTCTTTAGTAAGGCAGCAAGCAGGCTAAATCCTCAGCTGGGTCCAGATCCTGGCTCCCCTCCCCTGTGATCAGCAGCATGACAGTGAAGGCTCGCACCGGCCGGGGTGCAGATCCAGGTGTCCTGTCGAAGTGCCCGCTATCAAGAAATGCCCAGGTGGAACTGCGTATGCGCCACGCAAGTGTAAGGGATGTCAAAATCAGGTACCCCGTAAAAAAAAGGATTATAGTTCTGCTAATGAAGAAAGTAAAACTTAGGGAATTTCTATTAAATCACCAGTAGATGGCAGCATAGAGTGAAAAGCTTGAAAGACATAGAGCAAATTCTAATGAAACCATTGCTAATGGCAGGGGAACCAAAAGACTGACCTTTGTTTCTGGTGGGAACACAATCGCAGTTGCTACCTAGTCTATCAGTTTGAAGGTCATGTGTTTGTGTCATTGCAGGTAAGAGGGAGCATATTTAAGGTTATAAACAGGGTGAAAGTGATTTAATTTACATCCCTGTGATAAGTAAAAGCTGCTGTGTGATTAATTAACATATCAACACATATGCAATTGTTTATTATTTTCTATGAAGACGTTATTCCTGTATATGTGAATGTTATTATAGATATAGATGTGTATTATTTTGTATGAACACAATAGCAGTTGCCACCCAGTCTATCAGTCTGAAATTCATGTGTTTGTGTCATTGCAAAAACACTTCTGGTTTCACCCGGCCCGCTCCCTTCGCACATTGGAATTATTGGCCATACTTCAGCAAATGTGCAACACATGCGCAGTACGGAGCCGCAAAACAGCTGAGTTTACGATCAGCTGTTGTCTTGCGTTGCTGAGGTACATTCATGTAGGTGAGGGGCAGATATTTACATGAAGGGGGGTAGATTTTTCAATGACGGGAAGTGCTGGGAGCGGAATTTTTATCGACTGCAAAATAAATCTTTATCTGCTATTCTTTCTGAAAACTTGTGGGACGTGTTTAGTCAATTGAAGGTTGGCTTCTTCTATATTACATAAATATTTATTTTGCAGATTTGTTTGCCCATCGATAACAATTCCGCCACCAGCACTGCCTATCATTGAAAAATCCGCCCCAATAGTGTACATTTCCCCCCTCACCTACATGAATGTGCCTTGGCAATGCGAGACAACAGCTGATCATAAACTCAGCTGTTCTGCAGCTCCGTGCGGCGCATGCACAGTTCCACCCGGGCACTATTCCATAAGCTGGGCACTTCGACAGAACACCGACACCCCTCTGTGATCAGTGGCAAGGCTTGCTCACTATGACACTGAGCAGCCGGGCTAGGCTGAATCCCCAGCTGGGGGAACGGATCCTGTCCCACCCCTGCGATCATCTGCAAGGCAGGCTCACTGTGACACTAAGAAGCCTATGGTGTGCGAGTTTGGCGGTTTTCTGTGAATGCAGCTCAGATCAGTTTGTGAAAGAATCAGTCCAGCCCGATGAAACCTCTCAGCTAGGCTGGCAAAAGCCCAGGTGCCAGGACGCAATTTCTAGTTGACATGGTGACCTGGCGCCTGGGATTTGTCCAGCCCTGCTTTAAGGGCAACATTAACAATGTAAAAGTTCTTTAACCACCTCAATACAGGGCACTTAAAAAGGAAATACACCCTAATGGGGTTTACTTCCTCTTTAGCCCGCTGTTGCAGCCTGCAAATGAAAAGCATAATGGGCTAGTATGCATAAAATACTATCCCATTATGTTTCACTTACCTGCAAAAGAATACAGCGATGTCCCCAGAGTAGGCAGCGTCTCATCTTCTGTCTCCTCTTCCTTCTGGGCTGAGGACTCCGGCTCTGTGATTCACCGAAGCGGTGTGACATCACTCCCGAGCATACACACGGTAGCCACAATTCATGGCACAGACTGGGGAAGAAACAGCACTTTGTTTTGTTGGGATTTTCGGGGGAATACAAGTGAAATATCTCCTAAACGGCGCATGTTTAGGAGATATTTACACTACCTTATTCTAGGCTTGATATAGGTAAAAGTAGTCCAAAAGGGTTTACAACCACTTTAAACCCCCTTCCTGCCCAAGCCATTTATCAGCTTTCCGCGCTGTCACAATTTGAATGACAATTGTGTGGTCATGCTACACTTTAACCATGTGAATTTTTTTATAATTTTCTTCACACAAACAGAGCTTTCTTTTGGTGGTATTTAATCACTCCTAGGTTTTTTATTTTTTCCCAAAAAAAGACCAAAAACTTTCAAAGAAAAAAAAGTTTTTTCTTAGTTTGTCAGTAAATTTTGCAAATAAGAAATATTTCTCCTTCACTGATGGGCGCTGATGAGGCGGCGCTGATTAGGTGTCACTGATGAGGGGGCACGAATATGCTGCACTGATATGTGGCATTGGTGAGCACTGATAGGTGGCACTGGTGGGCACAGATAGGCAGCATGGATAGGTGGCACTGATGGGCAGCATTGATGGGCAGCACTAATAGCCGGCACTGACTGGCATCACTTGTGGGCACTGATTGCTGCCACTTTTGGGCACTGGTTACTGGCACATTTGGGCACAGATTGGTGGCAATTGTGGGCACTGGTTGGCACTGATTGCTGGCAGTGGTGGGCAATCATTGCTGGCACTGGTGATCAGTGCCCTGATTACATACAAAGCTGTCCCCTGTGAGGAGATGCCGCTAATTGGCTCTCCTCACATTCTGTCAGTGTGAGGAGAGGAGAGCCGATTACCGGCATATCCGTATTTACATGTGACCGGCTGTGATTGGCTGTGGCTCTTTACACAGATCGGGGTCAAGCCGTATCCTAGCAACACGGTGCGGCCATTATCACTGTGCTGCGTGCCCCCGGGGGCATGTGAGAGTGGTCGTTCTGGACGTCCGTCATATGACATCCACCCAGAACGAAAGCCGCAACGCCCAGCTGTCATTTGACTGTGGGCGGGCAGCAAGTGGTTAAATAACATGCCTGGAGGATACCCATACCCTGCCTGTAAAGTGGCACATTTGTAAGATATATACAACCTACTGCAGCAAAACTGACATTTACAAAAGAAAAAAATGAAGTTTAAATTGCTGGCAATTTACAGCTGTAGGCACCATTCCATTCTTCTATACCAGACCCTAATCCTAGATGGGGACCTGATATAGCTGTTATTAGTGGAGCCCACACACAAATATTGTGTGGGGTTTCCTCCAATAATCCATACCATACCATAGGATCTGGTATGGATGTTGAGATGGAGCCCAAGCAAAAAAAAAGTGGGGTCCACCCAAATTCCATACTAGACCTTATTTGACCATGCAGCCTAGCAGGCTAGTAAAGCACACCTTCCCCTGGCAAAACGGGTTATCCCAATGTTGATGAGGACAAGGGCTCTGGTCTGTTGGATGTGGGGGTCTGCAGGCAGGGGTTCATTGGAATCTAGAAGACCCCTTTAACATTAAAGTGGACCTTCAGTAATTTGTGTTTACTTTTCATATATTAAATCTCCTGCCCTTGTTGTTTTAACTTTAGATAGTAATTTTTTTTTCTGCCAGTAAATACCTTATAAGGCCCACTTCCTGTTTCTTGTCTGGTAAAACGCCTAGGCTTATGAAATCATGCACAGCTCTTTCACTCTCCTGAGAGTTTGCCAGGAAGTGAGTGGGGGGGAGTCATAAGAGGGCCAATGAGAGCTGGAGGTGTGTGTCTGTGTAAATCCAGGAAGTGAACAGGCAGCAGCTTCAGCTGCCCACAGTTAAAATGGTTCAAGCCAGACTTGGGAGATGGAGATTTCTGCAGCATATTTGGCGAGTACAGAATCACAGTATATTTAAAATACTATGCAAAGTGGTTGGAGGGAAGCTTCAGAATGGCAAAGATGTTTTTATTACAAATGATGTGAGCAGACTGCAGTTCCTCTTTAAGAGGCCCCCAGATACAGCGGCCCCATGTGACTGAGTAGGGGTGCATAGTACCGCTTCTCATTCAAAGAAGAAATGGTAAAGTGTAAAAAAAAAGACACAGTTGTGGACAAGTCCAAATGACAGATTACTGAGGCCCTGCCACTAAAGGTAAATGAAGGGTTGATAAAGGAGGTCTCCCAAGTGCAGCTATTGCACAAATATGGCCATGACCATATTTTGACAATGATGTCAAAGCTATCTCTGCCACATTGTTTACATGGTTAAGGATTGCTAGCCAGTAAATAAATGGGGCTGTGTGACATCACTAATTGCTAAGGACACAGAGGGTGCCAACACCAGCCACTTCCTTAGCAACCATTGACAGGAAGCTGTCATTGATTGAAGGGATAACAATACCGGTAATATATATGATGATGTTAGGCCCCCACCGGACTAGTAAAAGGTTCAATGCTCGAACAAACACCTGATATTTTAACCCATGACTATCCATGAATTCACAAAGGAATTGCTTTTGCCTCCTGTCTGGAAAAATTGTTAGGCGTATCCCAAAGAGTATATTGGGGCAAATCCACAAAAACGTAGCCTAACTCAACTTTTATCATTTAAGTTACACTGGAGGAAAATTTCTACCTAAGTGCCCGATCCACAAAGCACTTACCTAGAAATTTTCGGCCGTGTAACTTAAATGTCTCCGGCGCAAGGCAGTCCTCTTCTGCAGGGGGCGATGACAATTTAAATGAGGCGCGCTCCCACGCCGGCCGTACTGCGCATGCTCGTGACGTCATTTTCCCGACGGGCAGCGCGCGAAATTACGTTACGCCGGGCTTTGTGGATTGCGACGGGACAATAAAGTTGCGTCGGGTAAAAAAAAAGTTACGCGCCGAAAAATAAAATAAAATTCAAAATTTAAAAAAAATAGCGGCGATCGAAAAAAAGGTCTGTTTTTACAAGGTGTAACTAGTTTACACTTTGTAAAAGCATCCCTAATTTTACGTATGCAAACGTAAACTTACGCAGAAAAAAACAAAGCAGAAAAGCTTTGTGGATCTCCGTAAGTCCTCATTTCCATACGCGAAATGCCCCCAGCGGCGGATGCGGTACTGCATCCTAAGATCTGACAGTGTAAGTGTCTTACAGATGTCAGATCTTCTGCCTATCTTTGGAAAACTGCTTCTGAGGATCAGTTCCAAAGATAGGCACAGGGATACGCAGGCTGAACAGCAGTTCCGCCTGCGTATCCCTTTTGAGGATTTGGCCCATTGTGCCTGTCTCTAGATCACATGTGTCAAACACAAGGCTCGTGGGCTTTCATGTGGCCCTTGTGCCTCTCCTGCAACTGCAGCACCCCCCTCGCCTCCACTCCCACCTTGTCTCAGCGGTCAGCAGCACAGAGAGGAAGACGGAATTCCTCCGCCAGATTCTGTGCTTTTTCATGCAGCCAAGGAGAGGCTCATATCTGTCCCCCCCCCCCCCCCCCCCCCACACACACACACACACACCTCGTCTCAGCAGTCAGCAGCAGAGATGAGGACAGAATTTCCCCTACAGATCCTATGCCCTTCATGCTTCCCAGCTTCTTACCAGTAAAAGGGTTGAACTTTTCTGTACGGGGGGCTGGAGAACTGTTTTTTTGGGGGGTTCTTGATATCTGAGTTTGACACCCCTGCTCTAGATCAAAGCAAGAGGCTGAACTTGATGGAATTTCGTTTTTTTTTTTTTACTTTATTAGCTACAGTATATGTAGAATATAGTGTGGCATGTGGCATTGTCATCCCAAATGTGAAAATTAAAACTTTTGAAAATAAAGTTATTAATGGATAAATTTAAATTTCTGTTATAACAGTATAAATGTAGCAACAATCAGCCATGCATTACTGATACAAGTGTAGCCCATCACCAGAGAGTAGAACTATGGTTTAAAAAAAAGAAAGTGCCGTAGAACTTAATTTCAAGTACAGTTTTTTCTTAATCCCTTTGGAATGTCCCACAAATAGGAGTTGAGCCTACCAGTGAAGTCCACCTAAAGCAGCTTCCTGTGATGAGGTAGCAACAACGCTAAACTGCTCCTGAATTCAAAACACAGTTATCATTCTCATGGAGGCTGTGCCTGCTTGCACTAAACT
Source organism: Rana temporaria (assembly GCF_905171775.1). Taxonomy (NCBI): domain Eukaryota; kingdom Metazoa; phylum Chordata; class Amphibia; order Anura; family Ranidae; genus Rana; species Rana temporaria. The sequence goes on along the minus strand of NC_053495.1, from coordinate 68,292,589 downwards.
GGGATGAAATACCGTGGCAGGAGACGTGGCTTTCAGCAATGTCACAGCTGATTCTCAAGCCTGTAGCTTGTCAATCAGCACCTGACCACACCTAGTCCTTCCCACTGCTCTCTGGAATAATGTACTGCCTCAGTTGCTAAAACCCTCCCCCTGTAGACTGCAGTGACTTGTGTATCGCATAGTAACTGTTAGGGTTGTCCCGATACCACTTTTTTAGGACTGAGTACAAGTACCGATACTTTTTTTTATGTACTCGCCGATACCGAATACCGATACTTTTTTTTAAATGTCCCCCCACAAATGCAGCCATGTCCCCCCACAAATGCAGCCATGTCCCCCCACAGATGCAGCCATGTCTCCCCCCATATCCAGCCATGTCTCCCCCCATATCCAGCCATGTCTCCCCCCATATCCAGCCATGTCTCCCCCCATATCCAGCCATGTCCCCCCCATATCCAGCCATGTCCCCCCCCATATGCAGCCATGTCTCCCCCCATATGCAGCCATGTCTCCCCCCCCATATGCAGCCATGTCTCCCCCCCCATATGCAGCCATGTCTCCCCCCCCATATGCAGCCATGTCTCCCCCCCCATATGCAGCCATGTCTCCCCCCCATATCCAGCCATGTCTCCCCCCATATCCAGCCATGTCTCCCCCCTATGCAGCCATGTCTCCCCCCATATCCAGCCATGTCCCCCATATCCAGCCATGTCCCCCTTACCTGCATCCCGCTGCCGCCGACTGGTTAATACGCGCGGGGAACATTACAGCTTTCATTTGCTCGGGTGAACTGTCCAATCCCGAGCAAGGGGGAGTGTCTATACGCAGCGTGGCGCGAATCATTACAGCTATTCAAATGAAAGCTGTAATGTTCCCCGCGCGTATTAACCAGTCGGCGGCAGTGGAGATGCGGGGGGGAGTATTCTATTTCGGTATCGGGGGTATTTGCGGGAGTACGAATACTCGGAATCGGTCCCGATACTAGTATCGGTATCAGGACAACCCTAGTAACTGTATTTAATCATTTTTGAAATTGTCATACCAGAGCCTTTAGTTGTACTTTAAAGCGGAGGTCCAGCTGGAAAAAAAAAATATTTAAAGTCAGCAGCTACAAACACTGTAGCTGCTGACTTTTAATAAGCACACTTATCGGTCCAGCGTGCCCATGATGTCAGCCACCATCCTCTGGATCGTGTGTCGGCGCCACCATCCTCACGAAGGGAAACAGCCTTGTGGCTTCACTGCCTGTTTTTCTACTGCGTGTGCGCGAGTCGCGCGGCGCTTTGTGAATGGGCGGCTGTCTTCTGGGAGACACAGTTCTCAGAAGACAGAGTGCCCCATTTCCCAGAAGGGAACACGAGGAGGAGAAGAGAGAACATAACCACAGATGAGGAAGTGGCAGATCAGGACGACCTGCCTAGCAACAGCCATTTCTGGTAAGTATAAAAAATATATATATTTTTTTTTTAGCCTTTTTGGCTATTTTTTTTTTCTTGAGGGTGGACCTCCACTTTAACCTCACCATACAAAACATGTTGTAATCTGGTTTAAATCTGATTTAACAAGCTTTGTACAATGTCTTTTAGATTTAGCAAAAATATGCAATATGTTGACCTACCTAAACTATTCAATCAGGTGGGCCCTTGCACTACATGATTGTTGGGAATTATACAGTCAGATTGCTGTGTGAGTGAGCTTTATGCTACACAGCCATTCAAAAAAAATAAAAAAATAACAAAACAAAAAAAAGATATGGCGAAAGATCTTTCAATCTCATTGGATTTTTTTCGGGGTGTTTCCCCCGGCTTTAGCAATCATGCTTTAATGTCAACTCCTTACCAGTTCAATATCCCCCCCAAAAAAAAACAAGCAAAAAAAACATATTGCAATCTAACTGCTCAGCTGTCACTTATTCTTGAACAACGTTGTATGATATCGTCTTGTAGGCGTAATTAATATTTGCACATAGAGGCCCGGATTCAGATAGATTTGTCTATCTGCGGGCGCAACGTATCTCAGATACGTTACGCCGCTGTAACTTTGGGCGCAAGTTCCATATGCAGAAAGAACTTGCGCCCTTGGTTACGGCGGCGTAGCGTATGTGTGGCGGCTAAGCCCGCGTTATTCAAATGGGGATGTTGTGGGCGTGTTTTATGTAAATTTAAGATGACCCCGCGTATTTTAAGTTTTTTGTGAACGGCGCATGCGCTGTCCGTGAAATATCCCAGTGTGCATTGCTCCAAAGTACGCCGCAAGGACGTATTGGATTCGACGTGAACGTAAATGACGTCCAGCCCTATTCGCGAACGACTTACGCAAACGACGTAAAATTTTCAAAACTCGGCGCGGGAACGACGTCCATACTTAACATTAGCTACGCCTCATATAGCAGGGGTAACTATACGCCGAAAAAAGCCTAACGTAAACGACGTAAAAAAAATGCGCCGGCGGGACGTACGTTTCTGAATCGGCGTAAATACCTAATTAGCATATTCCTTGCGTAACTATACGGAAGCGCCACCTAGCGGCCAGCATAAATATGCAGCCTAAGATAGGACGGTGTAAGACACGCCGGTCGGATCTTAGGGAAATCTATGCGTAACTGATTCTATGAATCAGGCGCATATATACGACCTCCCGCACTCAGAGATACGACGGCGTATCTGGAGATACGCCGTCGTATCTCCTATCTGAATCCGGCCCAGAGTATGTATACAAGGTGTGCTTTAGATGGATAAGAGATGGACTGAAGGACATAAAAATAAATGGTGACAAGATATATAGGTACAGACCCATAATAACACACATCTTTAGTCTTTGATTACTGAAGTATTAAAAGGTTTTTAAAAAGAAGAAATAGAAAATAAAAAATAAGTATCTGCAATTTAAAGTGTTATAATGTAAATATAGATATTAGAACAGATACATAGATTGAGTAGGGCAATCAGTGTGCATGAAGACAAGCCATGATACAATCTAAAGGAAGGAATAAGACTGTGAAAGCGGGAGGGATAGTATGAGTGTAACAGGAGGAGGGAGAATAGAGGGAGAGCTGCATACAGAGACATGAAACAAGTACAGCAGCTAAGACAGGAGGTAAGGAAAGAAAAATATTTTATACACACACTGCAAACACAACACAGCATACTTACAGAAAGCCACAGGGGACTTCTAAATACTTCTACAGAAACTCATTTACATATACATGGTGTTTGGAACCTACCGTATGTATAAATGCAACTGACCAGAAGAAATCCAGAGGCACATATCTGAGAAACCTGAAGGCATGCAGTATTACCATAACATATCTCATAGACCTTGCAGCACATATTCTGCAACAATGACAATTGGTGGAAAACAGAAGATCAAACAGGTAATGTTACATCATACATACACATGCCATAGATCTTGATTAGTTAATCAATCTGTCTACCTGGACATTTAGGAATTTGTTAGAAGTGACTTGAATAGAAAGACCGTGGACAATGAAAATGTAATTAGCTTTTGCAGAATAGCTATACAGCTTTGCGTGATAATGGAATGCTGTGGTGACCATTCTGTGGGTATATTGTTTGATTAGAAATGTGTGTATACAAATGTCTGAGGTGCAGGGATGAAGGAAATGTGTAAGTCAATAGATTCCTCTGCATGTCTGATGCTTCAACGCAACAATACATGTAAAATTTGGCTTGTTATATGATTTTTGATTGGATTGTGTTATAATAGGTGTAAATTAAGGTGTTGTGTGCATATAGGTTTGTACAAAGGGCAGCAGTGATATATTGACTAATATATGTAAAAGGTCCATAATCCTATGGTGATAATGTTGTTTAGTTTTACCTTTCACTAGTGATGACCAAACTTATTTTTTTCCTATAGACAAGTAGATCATATGTTATCTATATTGTAATATTTAGTATTCCATTTTTTTTTTTAACTAATATTCAGATAGCATATCTAGATTGTGGTACTAAAATATAATTTCAAAGATATTTTGTTTTAGAGTTACATGAGGGCTTTCACTTGGTACAACAATGATATTGGTGCTGAAAAGGTATATAGGGGTAGATCCAAGTAGCGAGGCGCATTAATACGCTGGGCGCAGCGTATCGAAGATATACTACGCCGGCGCAACTTATTTTTATTATTTTGAATCCACAAAGAATGCGCGCCGTAAGTTACGGCAGCGTACTGTATCTTTGGCGGCGTAAGGGCGCAGAATTCAAATGGATGTAATGGGGGCGTGTTTTATGTTAATACGTCGTGACCCGACGTAAACAACATTTTTTTTTAACTGCGCATGCGCCGTCCGTGGGGGTATCCCAGTGCGCATGCTCGAAATTAACCCGGAAACAGACAATGCTTCCGACGGTGACGTCATTCTACGCAAATCCCTATTCGCGAACGACTTACGCAAACAACGTAAACATTTCAAAATTGCACGCGCGAACGACGGCCATACTTAACATTGAGTACGCCTCATAACAGCAGCTTTAACTATACGCCGGAAAAAGCCGAACGAAAACGACATAAAAAAAATGCGCCGGCCGGATGTACATTCGTGGATCGTCGTAAATGGCTAATTTACATACTCAACGCGGAAATCGACGGAAACGCCACCTAGCGGCCGCCGAAATATTGCATCTAAGATCCGACGGCGTACCAAGACGTACGCCTGTCGGATCGATCCCAGATGCCGCTGTATCTTGTTTTGTGGATACAAAACAAAGATACGACGCGGGAAATTAATAGATACGCCGGCGTAATGCTTTTGTGGATCTTCCCCATAGTTATTAAAGCATTTAACATCTTCTAGAGAAAATGACCTTCTATGTTAATATGTATGGGAAGAATTTTTTTTTTTTTTTAAATGGATACTTTTTATTGTTTTTTCAAAGGTTGCCGGATGTATAATAAAGAAATACAAACTGAAATCACAAAGATAGAAAGACACAATTATTCGACATTAAAATGCATTAAAGTATAATCCCTATACAGAAGCAATAAAGGTTCAAACACAGAAAACCAATGTATTTTAAGTGCTGTGCCATTAAATTCCAAATACATCCCAGTGGTACTAATCTATAAGTTGCACATACTAGAACAGTGTACTCTATGGAGAGGTTAGGGCATGGGTAGGGCAACCTTGGTATCTCGGCTGTCATGAAGTTGCTATCATAAAGTCCTATGATGTCTTTATCTCTGAGAGTCATACTTTTGGTTGTCAGAGACTCACAGTGCCTCATGGGACTTGTAGTTTCACCACAGCTGGAATGCCCAGGTTGCCTGCCCCTGGTCTAGGGAGTCCAGTGTGTTCTGCAGGTTTACAAAACATGACTAAGTTTGGTCAAAATTTGGGAGGCAACCTCTGGATTGAAGGAACCCACCATCTTCATAATGCCATCTAAAACAGGAGGGAGAGATATGGGGGGGGGGGGGGATGGGGGTTATTTACGAAATGCAAATCCACTTTGCACTACAAGTGCAAACTACAAGTTCAAAGTGCACTTGAAATTGCACTGAAAGTACACTTAGAAGTGCAGTCGCTGTAAAGCTGACGAGAAGATCTGAAATGAGAGGAAGCTCTGCTGATTTTATTATCCAATCATGTGCAAGCTAAAATGCATTTTTTTTTTTTTTCCCTTGCATGTCCCCCCCTCGGATCTACAGCGACTACACTTCCAAGTGTACTTTCAGTGCAATTCGCACTTGTAGTGCAAAGTGGATTTGCCTTTAGTAAATAACCCCCATGGTGTTTCTATGCTTGCTAAGGCTCACCATACATTACAATCTGACCATAAGATCTCTGTACAATCAACTTTAGATCTTTCAAAACTATGTAATATGAGGACCTACCGAAATTATCCAGTCAATCTGTATACAATCAGGTAGACCCTTGCATTATATAGTATAAAGAATAGTGCAGCGCTAAATATCACAATTAATACATCTCCTCATCCAATAAATCAATACATTAAAGATATAGTTATTGAAAAGGAAAAAATCATAAAAAGTACATAAAATCAGGATTCCAAAAAGTCACAATGTGCATCAACGAAGACTGAAAATCAGTGCCAGAAGTGTGACCGCCACCATAAGACACTCACCTCAATGATAGGACCCCTAAATCAACAAAAGGTCAAAAAGGCTTTCCCTGATGGGCAAAATCCTGGAGAGCAGTAAAAATCCTCTTCAGAGTGCAAAGCAGTAATTGGGACATTTCTTATGCTGCGATCCCTTGTATATGAGCTGATGTAGCTCATATACAAGGGATCGCAGCATAAGAAATGTCCCAATACTGATGGACCCTGATAGATGGCACTGATGGACATCACTGATAAGAAGGCACTGGCAGGAAAATTACTGTTGGACACTGGCATCATTTGTGGGCACAGATTGGCATGAGGCATGCATATTCCTAGCCCCCAAGTGCATAACTTTACATTTATCAACATTTAACCTCATTTGTCACATAGTTGCCCAATTAAACAGTGTATTGAGGTTGGCTTGTAAATTGGAGATATCCTGTAAGGACGTTATTCCACTGCATAGTTTGGTGTCATCTGCAAAGACAGAAATGGTACTTTTAATCTCAAACCCTATATAATTTTATACCATTTCCTGACAGCTGGGTTCCCACGGGCCCCCTGCCCAAAGTGACTTTCATCACAATCATAGATTAAGCCTTAAAAAGGGTGAAAGAAACTCACCTGAAGAGTTTTCTTAAGGTGGAGAGCCATCTTTTACTCTTAACATTCATGCAATATAAATGTATCTTTATCAGCACTATTAGTTGTTCAATACATATCTAACACATTCATGCAGCAATATATTATATGTTATATAATATAATATGTCCAGCCATAGAGCCCATCTTCTATGTTTGCAATCCTGGAGGGGGGGGGGGGGTTAGCTCATACGAATGGTCAGAAGCAGCGGTGAAGGGGTGGTCTGCAATCCTGGGAGGTTCGCTCATACAAATGGTCAGAAGCAGTGGTGAAGGATCAGATATTGCTCTAGGTAAATACCTGATATCCTGAGTACCAGCGAGTATGTCATGGGAGACCAATGTGAAATCAAACCTAAACAAGCTGTGGTGTACAGTATATACAGTATGAGGCACAATAATACTCTTTAGAGATGGGATGTTTCCATTGCCAAATATCTGTTAAGTTATAAATGTCAGCTCAGGATTTTGAAGGAGCTGTTGCTATATAAAACCCTGGCTACATATTTTGCTTTGAAATCCCCAGCAATTATGATAAGGCCTTTTGTGAGTTGGAGCACTTTGGCATTATTGTTTTCAAAGCAGTTTCTTGAAATGGAAGTGGGATATACAGCATATGTTAAAAATGGTACAGAGAGTATCTGCAATGGTTAGTGCAAGCATAATACAGTTGTGCTCATAAATTTAAATACCCTGGCAGAATTTATGATTTCTTTGCCATTTTTCAGAGAGTAAGAATGATAACACAAAAACTTTTCTTTTACTCATGGTTAGTGTTTGGCTGAATCCATTTATTATCAATCGACTGTGTTTACTCTTCTTGAATCATAATGACAGGGGGCGTGACCAGGCAGCAGATGTAGACGGATGTGCTTTCAGAGAGGTCCGCCGAAACTCCGCTATATTATACTGAGGATACACTTTACATTGCTCCGTTCTAAGCACGACAGCTGTAGGAAAGTCCCCGACACACGGCTCTACCTTTTATATGCTTCTATGTCCCCCGATGTCGGCCACAAGGAAGCAGAATTCGCTCCGGTCTGCAGACCTCATGGCGCAAAATGGCGCCGCGGCTCAACGCACCGCCAAGGACAGGCACAGAGCAGAAAAACATTTTCTCTAAGGCGCTCTCCTCCAAACCCACAGCTTCTGCCAGCACCCCTGAGAACTCGCCTGAGGGAGGATCGGAAGCGGATGGCACTGTTCCCCTGGAGGATACAGCCGGAGCTAGCTATCTTTGGGACACAGTGAGTACCCCAAGGGGGGGTCCTCGCTAGGCCTCAAGGCCCCATGAGCCCCGATGCTGACAATGAACCTACGCTGAGGGACATTTTCACAGTAGTGACTTCCTGCAACCTCTCCATAACAGCACTCACAGCTGAGATTAAGGGGGTTAAGACAGAAATCACTTTCCTGAGACAGGACAATCAGAAGCTCAGAGAGAGAACATCTGCACTAGAAGAGAGGGTGAGCTCCATTGAGGATGACATGGCGCCTATGCAGCGAGACCTCACATATAACAACCATCTCCTCTCCCAACACTCCTCACGTTTGGAAGATTTGGAAAATAGGATGAGAAGAAACAATGTGAGAGCCATTGGTTTCCCTGGAAAGATTGAAGGCAGAAACCCGGTGGAATTTATCGAGCAATGGCTGCTTACGGCCTTTGGTAAAGAAGCGTTCTCCACTATGTTCTCTGTGGAAAGGGCTCACAGGGTTCCTGCTAGACTTCCTGTCCCTGGTGCATCGCCTCGGCCCTTCCTATTTAAACTCCTTAACTATAAGGATAGAGATGCCGTCCTGCGCCTGGCTAGGCTGAATTCAGCTGCCCTAAAAATTGATAACGCTAAAGTCTCTATGTTCCCGGACAGTGTCGGCTGGTGCTCAAAATTATTGGGGGGGCGCAAACTGAAAAATTCTGGGGAAAAAACACATCAATTGCAGCATCACTGTGTTATCAAACACAGCCACTTGTGCCCATCAAACATAGCCACTGTGCCCATCAAACGCAGCCACTGTGCCCATCAAACGCAGCCACTTGTGCCCATCAAACGCAGCCACTTGTGCCCATCAAACGCAGCCACTTGTGCCCATCAAACGCAGCCACTTGTGCCCATCAAACGCAGCCACTGTGCCCATCAAACACAGCCACTGTTCCCATCAAACACAGCCACTTGTGCCCATCAATTGCCACCACTGTGCCATCAAATGCTCCCACTGTGCCCCATCAAATGCTCCCTCTGTGCCCCATCAAATGCTCCCACAGTGCAAGTCAATTACAGCCTCACTGTGCCCGTCAAATGCAGACCCACAATGCCCCAGCCATGTTCATTGCACAGACTTGCAGGGTAGTTGTGGTGCACTCTATTCATGGTGAAATGCCATTTAATTTTTGCCATTGAACAGCACTGAGTGGCTGCATCTCTTTTCAGGTGGGGTGGTCAGGGGTGGTAAAATTTCAGCTCAACTGCCTGCTTGTACTGCCCCTCCCAGCTGTGTGAATGAGCCCCTGCTGAACAGGTAAAATAGATATAAAGTAATCTGGAATGGAAAGGGTGTGTCAGGCAGTGATCAGCATGGTCAGATCTGACACAGAGGATGCAGGATATGTGAGCAGTGAAGATATATGGGAGGGAAAGAAAACAGCAGAAAGTGAAGGAGGGGGGGGATCAGTGTGACCAGTGTGACAGGGAAGATCTACACACTTGCAGTACAGGAGAGAGGGGGATTAAAGTTGGAGGTGAAAGATGTTTAGCAGGAGTCATAAGTGACAATAGCTTCCCCCACTCCCCCTCCCCCAGTCCTGATCCTCCATGTACTGTACCTTCTCTGTTTTCAGTGTGAACTGCTGGCTGTCACATGGAGATGGATGGAGGAAGGAGGCAGACAGTGTGAGCCGAGTCAGGCAAATGCAGCCAATGTAAATCCCCATAGGAGCAAAAATGGGAAAAAAAAAAATAGTCCCTCCAGATACAGTCTTCCTGACTTCACTAGAACATAAAGTGAAAGTAACACGGCTACCAGGTTGAAAGCACCTCCCAAGTCCTACAGCGATTGCTAATGGTCAGATACAAAGACAGGCAGAAGTCTGACCAATGAGAATGCTGGGGCTATTACCTCTGCGCCTCGAAGCATCACAAAACCCCACAAATGCAGCGTCTCGCCTGCAATCATGGGATTGAAGTGACATGACACTCCCATAGTGCACTGGAGCCGGCGCCCAAGCAGAGTAAACTTGAACTTTAAAAAAAATAATATTTTAAAGGGACCTTTTTTTTATTTATTTCATATTTTTTTCATTTTTTTTTTCATTTTTTTTTTTTTTTTTTTAGCCAATAGCTTTGGGGGGGGGGGGGGGGGCGGCGCCCATGCGCCCCCTATGGACGTGCCGCCTCTGTTCCCGGACTTCTCTACCGAGCTGCAGAAGCAGCGGGCCAAATTTATGGATGTCAAGCGCAGGCTCCGAGATCTGGATCTGAAATATGCCATGCTATACCCTGCCCGCCTGCGACTTGAAGTACTGGGAGCGGTACAGTTCTTTGATTCACCATCTGCGGCTGCACAGTGGCTGGATAGAGAAGAGCAATCGATCCGCGAGGCGCGCAATAGATGCCCGGCGCCAGTATGAAAGCTGTGGTGCTCTCTTTACTTGTTTTGGCCTAATCCCACGATAATGCCTCAAGGCGGGGTACTCTGATGCCGCACTGGAATTTTCACAACCGTCACGGTTCCTTTGCACTTGCTGTTGAGAAGTTATTAAGACACTGAAGTGCGCTTCCACTGTTGCCCCCCAGGATGGCCTGGTATAGGCCTCAAGCCTGTTTTTGCTGCGATTGTTTGACCATGTTGGTCAGTTTTCTTTACTCAAGATACCTCGAGACTACCACCGTATTCGCCCTACCTGCACTTTCTTTTCTTTTGTCTTTTTTTTTTTGTGCCACTTAACCTTCATGACTCCACCAGATGCCTCGAACTGCTGCATATCTGCAAATTGAGACTGAGGACTTCCATGCCCGCTGCGTTTTTATACGACACCGAACCTGGTCTCTCCAGATCTGTTCCTCCGAAGGGACGCTGTATGGGTATACTTGCTATGTGATATTCTTGTCTATTTCTAGAACCGTTTTTTTTCCAATGTCTAAGATAACTAGATTTTTGTCTTGGAATTTTAGGGGTTTGAATAACCCGGTCAAGCGCTTGGCGGTGCTCCGCACTATCAAGCGGCTCAATGCAGATGTGATTTGCCTACAGGAGACTCACTTCTCCCCGACGTCCACCCCCCCAATTTGCAGTAAGGCAGTTTTGCCACCAGTACCATGCCACTGGCTCGGTGTACTCGAGGGGAGTGAGTGTCCTTATCAGACAAGGTACGCAGTTTTCACCTCTAAATGCAAAAATCGATCCGGAGGGCCGTTTTATATTTCTTCTGTGCTCCCTCTTTGGGACAAAATGTATACTGGCTGGGTTGTACATTCCCCCTCCGTTTTTATCTAGCCTGCTTAACGTTTTAGCTGAATATATGTCCCGATTTCCGGTTGTACCTACGTTGGTCTTGGGGGAGTTTAACAATTATTTAGACTATGGACGGGACAAGCTGTGCTCTCGTCTTAATGTATCTATGGGGAGGAACCCAGGACCTACCCCTTTTACTCGCCTCCTAGCGGAGATGGGCCTCACTGATGTGTGGAGAATACATAATCCTGAGGCCAGAGTGTACTCTTGTCAATCAGCTTCGGTGGGGGGCTTGTCGAGAATTGATATGGGGTTGGGTACGGATCTTCTGTTGCCCATGGTCGCTTCTTCACAATGCCACCATAGACAGGTCTCTGACCACGCTCCATTCTCAATAGATGTTAGAATGGGGGCTGTTAGGGTAAATTGCCTCTGGAAATTGAATCCTTTTTGGCTGTATCTCATACGGGACCCTGATCTGATTCCTGCACTTTTTACTGAGTTCTTTAGTCATAATCTGGACTCAATGGATGTGGGCACGGTGTGGGATGCAGCCAAAGCATATTTACGCGGTCAATTTATTAGTCATTTCTCAGATTAAGACCAAAACTAAGGAATGGGAGACATTTGTACTGGCAGAGGCTCAGCGCTTGGAATCTGCCTATGTAGCGGATCCCAATGAGTCCACTAAAAGGTCTTGGTTGGCCTCCCAATAACTGCTAGGACAGCTGTCCCTACAGCTAGCAGAGAATAAACGCTTTTTTCTGCAGCAAAAACATTTTGAAGAGGGAGAGAATACGGGTCATATGTTAGCAATGCTAGCCAAGTTGCAACAACCTTCCTTGCACATAGTGGCGGTAAAAGATACACGCGGCACCCCATGCTATTCTACTCAGTCCATTTTAGATACTTTTTCAAACTTCTTCCGGGACGTATACACGTCCAAGGTTCAGCCTACCCCAGAGGAACTCTCATCCTTTTTGGACAGGTACCCCATCCCTAGATTATCTACTTCTGATGCGGCACTTCTGGGCGCCCCGTTGTCTGAAGATAAACTCTTAGAAGCCCTGGCACATGCGCAAAATGGGAAAGCACCAGGGGCGGATGGTCTTCCGGCCGAAGTGTTTAAGAGATATGCGGAATGACTCTTACCTACACTTTTGAAGGTTTATAACAAAGCCTTTGACACTGGAGATCTCCCCTCCTCTATGAATGAGGCTCTCATAGTGGTACTATTGAAGCCGGGTAAGGACGCTATGCTACCAGACTCGTACAGGCCTATTTCTCTACTAACATTTGATATTAAGTTACTGGCCAGGGTACTGGAAAACAGATTGTCCAAGTGTATCCATCACGTGGTACATAGGGACCAATCTGGTTTCATCCCGACAAGATCCACCTCCCAGAACCTGCACAGACTGTTTCTTAACTTGCAGGTCCCGGTTGACAACCCTGGTAATCGTGCCATCTTCTCGTTAGCCGCAGCCAAAGCGTTTGATAGCGTTGAGTGGCCTTATCTCTGGGAGGTGTTAACAAGATTTGGGGTGGGCACTACATTTCTTAAGTTGGTCCAATTACTGTATAGCGCCCCGTCAGCCAGAATGCGTATCAATGGAGATCTGTCTGATTCCTTTAGACTCTTCCGGGGCACTCGGCGGGGGTGCCCTCTTTCACCCCTGCTGTTTGCCTTGGCATTGGAACCCCTGGCTATACACATAAGGGCATCGCAGGACATTAGAGGTTTTTGTAGGGGTCCCAGACAAGATGTAATCTCTTTGTATGCAGATGACACCTTGATATATCTCATGGACGCGGACGGCTCCCTGCGGAATGCGATGACTTTAATTGCAGACTTCGGGAAGCTGTCGGGATTCAGCATTAACTGGAATAAATCGGTGCTCTTACTTCTAGTCCCCCTGACTCATCAGCTCCCTGACTGCGCTAGGGACATCCTCATAGTGGAGGAATTTAGATACCTGGGTATACAGGTTACAGCTGACCCGACTCAATATCTATCACTAAACCTGGTACCACTGCTTTGCAAATTTCGAGCAAAATGTTCGGCATGGCTGAAACTGCCCCTTTCAGTCACGGGGAGGGCTAACTTAGTCAAAATGATCTGGGCCCCTCAGCTGCTCTACGTATTTTACAATGCCCCACTGTGGATTCCCCATACATGGTTTACCCAGATAGATGCCCAATTCAGGAACTTGATATGGGGCAATAAAGTGGCCCGTATTAGCCTCTTGTCACTGCAATTGGCCAAGGATCAGGGTGGCATGGCCGTCCCACATGCCTGGTACTATTTTGTGGCCTCACAACTCCAACACCTTGGTAACTGGGGTGAGAAAGATGCAGAAGATCCTATTCAATCGCTGGTAATACCCTGCGACTCGGAGATGTCCGCATTATCTCACCTGGAGGCGGGACGCACATCTCAGGCTCCCTTCCCACCATTAAGTTGTTAAACACCCTGTGGACGTACGCTAGATCGCTTCTGAAGATTAGGTGGGTATGCCAATTCACCCCAATATAGAGCAACAAATACTTTGTCGAACTCCTTAAACTTAAAGATTTCCGCTCTTGGGAACTGGCAGCAGTGCCGGCCCATGACATTGTGCTGCCTGGGACCAAGAATGAAATGCTGCCCCCCCCCCCCCAAATAAATCACGCCCACCAAAAGGCCCCCACATTCATTATTTTATATTATTATAGCTAAAGGGGACATGTCATGGCTCTATACCTGTATATAGTAGTATAAAGAGGACCTGTCATGGCTCTTTACATGTATATAGGAGTATAAAGAGGCCCTGTCATGGCTCTATACATGTATATAGGAGTATAAAGAGGCCCTGTCATGGCTCTATACATGTATATAGAGGACCTGTCATGGCTCTTTACATGTAAAGGAATATAAAGAGGACCTGTCATGGCTCTTTACATGTAAAGGAATATAAAGAGTACTTGTCATGGCTCTATACATGTATAAAGGCATATAACGAGGACCTGTCATGGCTCTATACATGTATCCAGGAGTATAAAGTGACCTGTGCATTGCCAGCGACCACGATGTCTTTTGTGCAAACTAACCATGTACGCTAATTGTGTTTTTTTTTTGGTACTAAAAATATGTAGAAGAATACATATTGGCCTAAACTGATGAAGAAATTAGTTTTTTTATTATAGCAAAAAGTAATTTATATATATATATATATATATATATATAGCAGTGGACGGTGTCGGTAGGGCAGTGGACGGTGTCGGTAGGGCAGTGGACGGTGTCGGTAGGGCAGTGGACGGTGTCGGTAGGGCAGTGGACGGTGTCAGCAGCATTGTACCTCCATCCAAAAACCTGAATCGGCTCTACTGAACCCAACCCCATACAAACTGTTCACAAAGTGGCACTGTGCATTCCACAACCCTTTCAAGCACCTTTTAATTACAAAAAAATCAAAGCAATCCACAGGCATCCCACAAATAGAGAAGAAAATAACAGATTAAATATCAGACCGTGCCTGCCCCCCCCCCCCAATAGAGACCTCCATTACAGCAAGACAAAAAAAACATTACCTTCCAGGAGCTGCTGCAAAGATGTGGCCCTCCATTCACTGTCTCTGGAGTGCACAGACAGTGCAGTGTGACCTGGCTGCAGGACATTAGCCCTGCTGGAGCGGGGGAAGAAAGGAGGGGTTTGCATGCTGTTTGGGGGTAGCTGATAGAAGGGGGTGGCTGACAGAGGAGGAGGGGCGGGTTGACAGAGGGGAGGGGCGGGTTGACAGAGAGGGGCGGGTTGACAGAGGGGGGGCTGACAGAGAGGGGGGCTGACAGGGGGGTTGCTGACAAAGAGACAGAGAGGGGGCTGACAGAGAGGGGGCTTGCTGACAGAGGGGAGTGGCTTACAGAGAAGGGTGGGCTGACAGAGAGGGGCGGGCTGACAGGGATGGGTTGCTGACAGAGAAGGGGGCTGATGGAGGGGGGTTACTGATAGAGAGGGGGCTGATGGAGGGGGGTTACTGACAGAGAGGGGGCTGACAGGGGGGTTGCTGACAGAGAGGGGGCTGATGGGGGTTGCTGACAGAGAGGGGGCTGATGGGGGTTGCTGACAGAGAGGGGGCTGACGGGGGTTGCTGACAAAGAGGGGGCTAACAAAGGTTGTTGACAGAGAGGGGGCTGACAGACGGGGTTGCTGACAGAGGGAGGCAGATAGAGAGGGGGTTGCTGACAGAGGGGGTGGCTTACAGAGAAGGGTGGGCTGACAGGGGGTGGCTTATAGAGAGGGGCAGGCTGACAGAGTGGAATGGCTTACAGAGAGGGGCAGGCTGACAGAAGGGCAGTTGATGACAGAGAGGGGGGGCTGCTGACATAGAGGGGGGCTTCTGACAGAGGGGAGTGGCTTACAGAGAAGGGTGGGCTGACAGGGGCGGGCTGACAGGGGTGGGTTGCTGACAGAGAAGGGGGCTGATGGAGGGGGGTTGCTGACAGAGAGGGGGCTGACAGGGGGGTTGCTGACAGAGAGGGGGCTGACAGGGGGGTTGCTGACAGAGAGGGGGCTGACAGGGGGGTTGCTGACAGAGAGGGGGCTGACAGGGGGGTTGCTGACAGAGAGGGGGCTGACAGGGGGGTTGCTGACAGAGAGGGGGCTGACAGGGGGTTTCTGACAGAGAGGGGGCTGACAGGGGGGTTTCTGACAGAGAGGGGGCTGACAGGGGGGTTTCTGACAGAGAGGGGGCTGACAGGGGGGTTGCTGACAGAGAGGGGGCTGACAGGGGGGTTGCTGACAGAGAGGGGGCTGACAGGGGGTTTCTGACAGAGAGGGGGCTGACAGGGGGGTTTCTGACAGAGAGGGGGCTGACAGGGGGGTTGCTGACAGAGAGGGGGCTGACAGGGGGGTTGCTGACAGAGAGGGGGCTGACAGGGGGGTTGCTGACAGAGAGGGGGCTGACAGGGGGGTTGCTGACAGAGAGGGGGCTGACAGGGGGGTTGCTGACAGAGAGGGGGCCGACGGGGGTTGCTGACAGAGAGGGGGCCGACGGGGGTTGCTGACAGAGAGGGGGCCGACGGGGGTTGCTGACAGAGAGGGGGCCGACGGGGGTTGCTGACAGAGAGGGGGCTGACGGGGGTTGCTGACAAAGAGGGGCCTAACAAAGGTTGTTGACAGAGAGAGGGCTGACAGACGGGGTTGCTGACAGAGGGAGGCTGATAGAGAGGGGGTTGCTGACAGAGGGGGGTGGCTTATAGAGAGGGGCAGGCTGACAGAAGGGCAGTTGATGACAGAGAGGGGGGGCTGCTGACAGAGAGGGGGCTGCTGACAGAGAGGGGGGGTTGCTGACAGAGGGGAGTGGCTTACAGAGAAGGGTGGGCTGACAGGGGCGGGCTGACAGGGGTGGGTTGCTGACAGAGGGGGCTGACAGGGGGGTTGCTGACAGAGAGGGGGCTGACAGGGGGGTTGCTGACAGAGAGGGGGCTGACAGGGGGGTTGCTGACAGAGAGGGGGGGTTGCTGACAGAGGGGAGTGGCTTACAGAGAAGGGTGGGCTGACAGAGAGGGGCGGGCTGACAGGGGTGGGTTGCTGACAGAGAAGGGGGCTGATGGAGAGAGGTTGCTGACAGAGGAGGGCTGACAGGGGGGTTGCTGACAGAGAGGGGGCTGACGGGTTGCTGACAGACAGGGGGCTGATGGGGGTTGCTGACAGAGGGAGGCTGATAGAGAGGGGGTTGCTGACAGAGGGGGGTGGCTTACAGAGAAGGGTGGGCTGACAGGGGGGGTGGCTTATAGAGAGGGGCGGCTGACAGAGTGGAATGGCTTACAGAGAGGGGCAGGCTGACAGAAGTGGGGCACTGACAAGGGGGGTTGATGACAGGGAGGGGGCTGACAGGGGGGTTGCTGACAGAGAGGGGGGCTGACGGGGGTTGCTGACAGTGAGGGGGGCTGACAGCGGGGAGAGGCTTACAGAGAAGGGCGGGCTTACAGAGGGGTGGCTTATAGAGAGGGGTGGGCTGACAGCGGTGGGTTGCTGACAGAGAAAGGGGCTGATGGAGGGGGGTTGCTGACAGAGAGGGGGCTGACAGGGGGGTTGCTGACAGAGAGGGGGCTGACAGGGGGGTTGCTGACAGAGAGGGGGCTGACAGGGGGGTTGCTGACAGAGAGGGGGGGTTGCTGACAGAGGGGAGTGGCTTACAGAGAAGGGTGGGCTGACAGAGAGGGGCGGGCTGACAGGGGTGGGTTGCTGACAGAGATGGGGGCTGATGGAGAGAGGTTGCTGACAGAGGAGGGCTGACAGGGGGGTTGCTGACAGAGAGAGGGGCTGACGGGTTGCTGACAGACAGGGGGCTGATGGGGGTTGCTGACAGAGGGAGGCTGATAGAGAGGGGGTTGCTGACAGAGGGGGGTGGCTTACAGAGAAGGGTGGGCTGACAGGGGGGGTGGCTTATAGAGAGGGGCGGCTGACAGAGTGGAATGGCTTACAGAGAGGGGCAGGCTGACAGAAGTGGGGCACTGACAAGGGGGGTTGATGACAGGGAGGGGGCTGACAGTGGGGTTGCTGACAGAGAGGGGGGCTGACGGGGGTTGCTGACAGTGAGGGGGGCTGACAGCGGGGAGAGGCTTACAGAGAAGGGCGGGCTTACAGAGGGGTGGCTTATAGAGAGGGGCGGGCTGACAGCGGTGGGTTGCTGACAGAGAAAGGGGCTGATGGAGGGGGGTTGCTGACAGAGAGGGGGCTGACAGGGGGATTGCTGACAGAGAGGGGGGCTGACAGGGGTGTTGCTGACAGAGAGGGGGGCTGACGGGGGTTGCTGACAGAGAGGGGGCTGATGGGGGTTGCTGATAGAGAGGGGGTTGCTGACAGAGGGGGGCTTACAGAGAAGGGTGGGCTGACAGGGGGTGGCTTATAGAGAGGGGCGGGCTGACAGAGTGGAATGGCTTACAGAGAAGGGCAGAAGGGGGGCACTGACAAGGGGGGTTGATGACAGGGAGGGGGGTTGAAAGGGAGGGGGGCTGACGGGGGGTTGCTAACAGATAGGGGGGCTTGCTGAAATAGAGGGGGCTGATAGGGGGGGTTTCTGACAGAGAGGGGCTGACAGGGGGTTGTTGCTGACAGGGGGGTGTTGCTGACGGGTGTTGCTGACAGCCAGGCCAGGGGGAGGCTTACAGAGAGGGGCAGGCTGACAGACGAGCGGGTGGAAGAGCGGATGACACAGACCTCATCCCAGGCATCAGAAGAAAGAGCGCGCCAGGCAAGGGGGCGGGAAACTCCGGGTGGCCGCGATCACCCACAGTCATGCTGCGCACATGTGTCAAATCCGGACAAGACCTACGGCCCACCCGCTCCTGTGTCTACAGCAGCGGCGCCGGGCTCCTGAGAGGCAGCGGCGCCTTCCCTTCTCACTTGCTGACTGCTTCCGCTGCGAGTGTCCTCACAGGCAGCCCGGCGCCGTGCTCCTCACAGGCAGCAGAACGGGCTGGCAGGGGCGGCAGAATGACGCCCCCCTAAATGTGCCGCCTGGTACCCATGGTACCACCCGGTCCCATCATAGGGCCGGCCCTGACTGGCAGGCATACACTATATAGCTCAACTGTTTAGGGGTGCAGTACTTAAATCTTTTACAGACCTAAGGGAGGAATTCTCTTTACACAGATCCCAATTTTATCGCTACTTACAGTTGAGGCATGCAGTACAGTCCGAATCTAGATTATCACTGTTTTTGCTGTAGATGCACCCTCTGATGACGGAGGTATTTTTGACAAGGGATAAGAAAGGAATGATATCTAGGATATATAGTGAACTACTCAGCACCACACATGATGCCTCCTCACTCCCATGCAGAAGGGGATGGGAGAAAGATTTGGGCCCCATCGATGGTGAAACCTGGGAATTGTGCCTCATCGATGGTGAAACCTGGGAATTGTGCCTTACCTCAGCCCCATTGGTGTCCGTATCTGCATCCCGCAGACTTTCCCATTTATTCTTGCTCCATAGGGTATACAAGACACCGGTCCGCCTACATAGTTGGGGGTATCGAGACTCACCACTCTGTCCAAAATGTTGCATACATGACGGGGACCTGCTGCATATGATGTGGAAATGCCCAACATTATTTCGCTATTGGAACTATGTTCTTACTACCATTTCTCAGGCATATCAATTACCGATCCCACAAGATCCCGTTGTCTGTCTGCTCGGGGCACTGGAGGTACCCTCGCTCTCGCCTAATGAACACACAGCAATAATCCGGTTATTATATATTGCCAGGACGGCGATTGCGAGGCTTTGGATATCTCCCAGGGTACCGACGGGTAGACAATGGGTAGATGTCAACAGACTACTGATCCGTGAAAAATCACTTAAAATAGGAATGTGCTGAAAAAGTTTTACTCAATGTGGCAACCATGGCTTAATTTTCATGGTCTAGGACCCTCACAACTCATTACAGATGGACTACTGCAAATGTAAGACAATGTCACCCTGTGTTGTAAGGATATTTGATCTATTTGGGAAAAATGCTGTTAGTTCTCATGGAAGAGATGGTGGACTGTTCTTCTCCCCCTCTATCTTTTTCTTTTTTCCCCTCCTCACCTTCTCTCTCTTTCTCTCTTTCTCTCTTTCTCGTTCTCTCTTTCTCTCTCTATCTTTCTCTCTCTCTCTCTCTCTCTCTCTCTCTCTCTCTCTCTCTCTCTCTCTCTCTCTCTCTCTCTCTCTCTCTCTCTCTCTCTCTCTCTCTCTCTCTCTCTCTCTCTCTCTCTCTCTCTCTCTCCTTTCCTTTCCTCTCCTCTGTATTTTTAGGTTTTTATTATTTAGGTGGTAGTTTCAATTCTAAGATCTCCCTGTCGAGATGTGATTTTCGACCCAGATTAACACTGTCTACAATTATTATATGGCACTGTACATTGCATTGTAATGCACATTGATTGTTGGTTGGTGACATTCTATGTACAGAAGGGGACGTCATTACGAATGTATGTTATACCGTTTGTTTCTCTCTACATGCCTAGGACTTTTTGAATGCTTGTAATTTTATTGACGGTATACAGTTATACGTATGACAGTGTATGTTCTGTTTTATTGTTTTTTCAAATGAACGACTCTTTGATTTAAAAAAAAAATCATAATGACAACAAAAGCTACCCAAATGACCCTGTTTAAAAGTTTACATACCCCAGTTCTTAATCCCGTGTATTGCCCCCTTTAACATCAATGATGCCTTGAAGTCTTTTGTGGTATTTGTAGATGAGGCTCTTTATGTTCTTAGATGGTAAAGCTGCCCATTCCCCTTGGCAAAAAGCCTCCAGTTTCTGTAAATTCTTGGGCTGTCTTGCATGAACTGCACGCTTGAGATCTCCTCCCCAGAGCGTCTCAATGATATTGAGGTCAGGAGACTAAGATGGCCACTCCAGAACCTTCACTTTATCCTGCTGTAGCCAATAACAGGTCGACTTTGCCTTGTGTTTTAGATCATTATCATGTTGGAATGTCCACGTACGTCCCATGCGCAGCTTCCTGGCTGATGAATGCAAATGTTCCTCCAGTATCTTTTGATAACATACTGCATTCATCTTGCCATACACTTTGACCAAATTTCTTGTGCTTTTGTAGCTCACACATCCCCAAAACATCAGCAAACCACCTCCGTGTTTCACAGTAGGAATGGTGTACCTTTCATCATAGGCCTTGTTGACTCCTCTCCAAATGTAGCGTTTATGGTTGTGGCCAAAAGGTAAATTTTGGTCTCATCACTCCAAATGACTTTGTGCCAGAGGTTTTGAGGCTTGTCTCTGTGCTGTTTGGCGTATTGTCAGTGGAATACTTTGTGGCATTTGCGTAGTAATGGCTTTCTTCTGGCGACTCGACCATGCAGCCCATCTTTCTTCAAGTGCCTCCTTTATTGTGCATCTTGAAACAGCCACACCATATGTTTTCAGAGAGCCCTGTATTTCACCTGAAGTTATTTGGGGGTTTTTCTTTGCATCCTGAACAATTTTCCTGACAGTTGTGCCTCATTTTCCACTTCTTGATTAGAGTTTGAACACTGCTGATTGACATTCTCAATTCCTTGAATATCTTTTTATATCCCTTTCCTGTTTTATACAGTTCAACTACCCTTTGCCGTAGATACTTTGACAATTCTTTTGCTTTCCCCATGACTCGGAATCCAGAAACGTCAATGCAGCATTGGATTAAAGCTGCCAGGGTCTGTCAGGAGTCCAAAAGCTCATTGACATTTTTATACACACACTAATTACAAGCAAACTGATCACAGGTGAGGATGGCTACCTCTTAATAGCCATTCAAACCCATTTGTGTCAACTTGTGTGCATGTTATCAGGCCAAAATCACCAGGGTATGTACACTTTTGATCAGGGTAATTTGGGTAGTTTTTGTTGTGATTGAGTTAAAAAGATTAGTAAACACAGTTGATTGACAATAAATGCCTTCAGCCGAACACTAACCATGAGTGAAAAAAGTTTTTCTCATTCATATTCTCTGAAAAATGGCCAAAAAATCATACATTTTGCCAACTTATGAGCACAACTGTATATGTGCCAAGTAGGTCAATTCTAACATCATCAACTGAAGCAGGTTAGTTTTTGTAATATTTCAAAATGCTTTAGGCTACTTGTGTTACATGTTGTTCTTATTTACTGTTTGGAAGTGAGGCTTTAGTACTACTTTAAGACCCATACATAAACTGGAGTTGGGGAAAAGTCTCTGCCTGTAAACTCAGAGAGTAAAGAGAAGAAAATGTCTCTGATCTTGTAAAATTCTAACTACTTATCTACCAGTTATAGATATGAAAGATAAGTGTCTGAAGTCAGATTTATATCAAATGGGCCTTGGGTTTTTGCTCTGAGGAAGAGGGCAACTAGGATCTTGAGTGAAGTCCTCCCAAGCCTCTAAAGCAAGTGGAGTGGACGCATTGATCACTATGACTTGAGATGCTTTGCTAGTCTGGACATCTGTGAGTAGATTCGTATGATTTGAATACATGATTTTTTAGAGGTGCTGGTGCACCCTCTCTTTTTTGTATTCTTTCAAGTTGGAGGGTCTTCTTATCTTTCTAGTGAGTGACCTTGAAGTATGAATTCTGGCTCCTCAGGACTTCGATTTTCTGGATCTGTTTCCCTCTAAGGAATGGAGTGACATGGCCTCATAGAGTATAGGTGTCCACAACGAGTCCATGCAGACATTTTTCTCCATTGCTTTCCACTTTGTCTGTGTCTGGTGACAAAGACTGAGATCTAGTCACTGGCAGTAGCCTTTAAGAAACAGTCTGAGTGGGTTGTGAATCTGGTTGTTGAGGCACACTGTTAAGGTAACGTGTGAAAGGGTAAGAATGCCATGTTCAGAATCCAGCCATTACTTAAAACCTAGCAGCTCTGATTTCCCCCACCCCCTTCCAGAACATAGCTATAATTTCAAAAGTGCATCTTCACTGGCATGTGGCTTGAGTAAACTAGGTTCTGTGTCTTCAAAGAACCTGTTATCTCCACTTAGACTGTAGATCTGGCAATGACTGCTAGCCATCCACATCTACACACTATCACTTTCTTGAGGGAATTGGTATTGACCCATCGCTAAACAGTCACAAAATTCTTCAGTTATGTCACCCATGGTTTGTAGGGCAATCAAACCTATTAGGGATACGCAGTGTGCAGTACAATGTTTTAACCTGGGCTAATGGGTATCGTAAAGCAGTCAGGCTTGAAGTGACCTTTCCAAGACCCCTATCTAGTTCACCATTTCAAAAAATCTATACACAATTAAAAAAAAATCAAACAGGACCACAACACCTTAATATTAAGTATATATTTGAATGGGGAATATCATATCGAACAAATCAAGGTAATACACGACTAAGCCATAGTATACAGAATGTGAGATAGCTGACTCCTACCTCCTGGGTGGCAGGCTCATTCCAGAGCCTCCATGTT
This sequence comes from Rana temporaria, assembly GCF_905171775.1. NCBI lineage: Eukaryota > Metazoa > Chordata > Amphibia > Anura > Ranidae > Rana > Rana temporaria. The sequence goes on along the minus strand of NC_053495.1, from coordinate 68,269,482 downwards.
TGTTATGCCTGGGCAAAAAATCCAATGCTGAATGATAGTCTACCAGTTTCCAGAATGCATCCTGTACATATTTGAAGATATTAATATTGGTATAAAACTGTGTGTAAGGAAGGGCCATGATACAGTCATAAACACACAAAAGCCCAAATGAGAGGGGGGCAAGAGAACTATATCGGTACTGTATAGACAGATAAACTCAGAGGGTAATAGGATAAAAGATATATATCAATTTATTAACATGGTATCAAAAAGAACAAGCATAGTCATAAAATACATAAAAATAATGATACAGGACAATAAACATATAGCGAGGCCAACCATACAAATCACTGGGCTAAAGTAGTCCCCAACCAGGAGGATCACGGTGAATGAGGAGGTCACGCAAGGCGGAGTCTCGACTAGTTTCGTAACTGAGTCGCTTTGTCAGGAGAATTCTAAAAATGATACATAGTTGTTAGCACATAGGGCTATACACACATATATGTGAACATGCATGGGCCAATCAAGTATCAACAAACAAGTATTGGAGTATCAAAATATATACATAAACATTAGAAAGTTGCTTAGGGGAACAAGCGCTGTGTGGCTTACCTATAGAGAGAACACCAAGTCGCTCGGAAGTCGCAGCCAACCGCGGAGAGCCTCCCACGGCGACCAAGGGGGACAACTGAGGAGGTGGACCTGTTTGACTGGATACATAGGGGCATCATAAGTGGAGACTGTTAGCTAGAATATCTTGTGACATAGTGATAGTGGGGACGTATCATTGTGACAAATGTGAGAGTGAATAAAATGATGTGAAATAGGTGGTGAAGCCATAAACCCAGGGGGTGAGGGGAAGTGTGGAAAGAAAGTTGGCAGTGAAAGGGGGGGGAGGCAGGGGGGGAAGGAGTGAGGGGAGAAAAGAGGGAGAGGGAGAACGGGGGAGGTGGCAGTAAGAACAAAAGAGGGGGGAGGGGGGGCTTGGAAGGTGGAGGGAGGGGAGGAGAAAGGGAAGGGAGGTTAGGAAAGGGGAAAGAAGTGGTGGGGGGGAGGGGAGGCAGGGAGGAAGAGGTATGGGAATGAGGGGGAGGGGAGGGGAACTTGTTGCAGTAGGAAAAGGGAGTGAGTGGAGAGGAGGGAGCCGAAGGGGGAGGGGGAAGAGGAAAAAGAAAACAAGGACTAAGACTGAAAAGGTAATAATAAAAAATACCTGTGTAATAAGTAAAAACTAAAGTAGGAGGGCCCTAGGACCCAGTTGCAGTGTGACAAATATGTGGCGAGTGGTTGCAAAGGCCGCACAGTAATACTGTATATAGTGTAAATTCAGAGGTAAGGTCTGATACAGTCTCACTACGGAGGGCAACCCATGGAGAAGAAACAGGCGTAGTAAGGGACAAGCAGTATGGCCAGAAGTGAGCTCAGTCCTGAAGCCTGTGATATAGCAGGCTCAGGTAAGGGTTTCCATCTAAGGCAGTGAGGTATGTAAAGCTATGGACTTACTTGTTGCTGGATAGAGCAGCGGAGAGTCCTAGGGCCTGGTGTCCAACATATCCACTACAGGACTCGGCCTGCTTAAATGTCCCCAACACAGCAACGTCATCGCAAAGCGCCGCTGCCTCACTGTGTCAGACCGCCGCATGACGCGATCGCGGCAATACGTCGCGATCGCGCATGCGCAAAATGCACTTTGGCTCAGCCGTAGCCGTGCAAGGGCAAGTGAGGCTGAGCCCCAAGGTGGGGCTACGGTCAGACCAGGGCGGGCACAAGGCCGCCGATTGGAGAGAAGCCTGCAGGAGGCCACCCACCGAGTCGACAGGGGTAGGTAGAAGCAAAACGGTGCTGGTAATCTTCATGAACAAAGAAATAATTCAAAGGAGTTTTACAAGATACACATTGGTAATAGATAGGCAGCAATTCTTAAAAAAAACACGGATCTAGGTGTCAAAAATAAAAAAACAGCAGGGACAGAAAACGAGAACGGCTTCTTTTGAGGGGGTATACTCCCAACTACCTTAAAGTGGAGGTTCCAGCAAAAAAACAATTTTGCTTTAAACTGTAGCTTACGACTAAAAAAAGAAAAAGAATTTTTTTTTTTTTTTTTTTACTCATCTGGAAAATGCCTGTTGCTATGCGGTCCCACAAAATCTGCCTTTTGAAACCACCTAGGATTCTGACATCATCTCCCTCTAATGCTCCTGGGAAATGTGTGTCATCATTTCCCAGGATGCAGTGCGCTGTCCAATTATCACTCCCCATACAAGACTTCCAGGAAGAAAGTGCCTGTAGGCTTCACAATGCCCACAAGCAAAATGGCAACGGTGTAGATATAGTTTTATAAACTATCTTTTTTGAATATCTATGCGGATCGGCGGCGGATTGTAAAATAGTAAGTGACCAGATTTATATTATAAAAACGCAGGATGAAAGGACATATATTTAAAAAATGCTAATTGTGGTTGGAACTCCGCTTTAAAGGAAAGCTTTCAATAAGGCTAATGCCCGCACTAAAACCTCTCTGCTCTACACCGCACCACACACTCCTAAGAAACCAACCACAAAGTTCATTACCAAGTTTTCAGCCCACCATGGCCAATTGCGTAGCATCCTGAATAGGCACTGGCATCTGTTGTCAGACCATCATACCTTGAGCAAACACGTTTCTACTACTCCGGAACTAGTTTTCCGACGTGCTAAATCACTAAAGGACCGCCTGACCAGTAGTCATTACAAAGCTACTGATGTCCCCCGTCTGGGACCTAGGGGCACATCACGATGTGGGCAATGCCCCAGATGCCCATGGATCCTGGAGGGACACACACAGAGGCTTCCCAATGGAGAAGTCTTCTTCTCCCCCCAATTTTCAGCTAATTGTGGAACTACTGGTGTCATATACTTGATGCTATGCACGTGCCATAAAAAATATAAAAAGAATATATTGCGCTAAACAAATCTAAGTGTGTATATAGTGTAAATAGGCAGCCAACACACCAGTGGATAAATGTAAACAGACAAAAAGAAAATAATGTAGCGCCAAACCTATATAAAAGTAACCACTAATTGGTTATGAGGATGTGACCTCTATAATTAGAGTTGTGTTAAGGTGAACAAACTCCGTGAAAACAATCATATATACATAGCAGAGCTATAATAATAACTCTGAGTGCTAATGGTAAATATACCTGGGTGGTATTATTAACAAACAAAAGAAAAGTCTTAGGTGATATAGTAGCTATAGGTGTGAACCAACACAAAAGTAAAAATGTTCTGAAAAAATGGGAAGGGGAGCACTCCCAAAGCTTCCCAAGAGCTGACTGCTCGTCACTTCAGTTGGAAAGCACCTCTTCCACATCAATGGAGAATCCTTTCCCTCAGAAATTACATCTTCAAAAGGACATTCCTTGGCATATAAAAATTAAGGTACTCTTACCAGCTTTAGTTGACCCACAGCTCACCATATGGTGGGTAGGTCCTCAGAGCTTGTATATGCTGGCCGTCCTTCAGTTGCACCAATGGGTGGATGGATATCCCAATTTCCGATGCTCCGGATGGATCCCAGAAGGAAAGTTGATAACACCGGCCTCAGGAACGTCACATGAGATGGTAAGGAGGGGAACCCCCAATTTCATGAGGGATATGAGAAAAGAGGGAAAAAACCCCTCCTCATAGTGTAGAAATTGATTTAAAATTCTTGATCAAAATATTGACACAACAAAGAGATAGTCCAAATCTCATTAAAATTAATTGCACAGCAAGGAAATCGTCCAATATATAAAAAGTTAGAATATAAAAACCCAAACGATAGAAAAGTTTTTTCCACACGGCACATCAAAGAAAACCACAGCAGGCAAGTAACTTGAAAATGGCACAATGTTAGTGATATGGGTCAAAAATAACCGACCGGTTTCGTCCTCACAGACATCAACAGGGTTATAGAACTGACCCCCCACCTCCACTTGTGCCTTTATATAGCCATATGATTAACTTACCTGTGATCTGCACCTGTTACATCGCTCCCCTCGGGCGTGCGTCTCACCCACTGTTACATCCTCTTCCTGCGTTCCAACCACCGGAAGTGGAATAACAAGAGCGCAGTTGAGGAGACCAATCGCAGTGCTCTAGTGTTTGGTGTCATCTCCTCCCGTCCCACATGACAACCTCTGTCCAATGTGAGGATGTGGAACAGGGGTCGCTCCGCCTCCCACCGCTCAGCGAATCCAAGCCGCAGACTCAACATCCCCGACTCGACCGCCCAGGGGGCGGCGGTAATGTGAGCGCTGTCACATGGCCAACGACGATATGCGTGTCAGCAGACGTCGGGCGTGATGACATATGCGCTCCATCTCGTGCGTCCCACAGGGAATCATTGATGAAACGAGAGGTGTAAGCAGTAGCTTTAGACCTCTATGGTGAAACAAATCCTAAGCTGTGAAAACGATGCATTAGGTCCCCGGGAGCGTGTATACAGAATAAATCACAGATACTTTACATCCCCAATTAACTAAGTGATGCAAGAAATCATACTTTTAATAAGTGTATGGTAATTGTACAAAGCCATCCACTATATACAACTAAAAAACAGTGAAAGAAGGAGAAATTTCTTTTTTTTCTAGTAAGTAACCAAGATGAGTGTTCAGGACTGGTTTATGAATGAATTCAAGTCCCACTCCACGTTAAGCCCGTGGGGCGTATAACTTTTTAACTGGTATATCCAGTATACCTCTAATTTGGATACACCCCTCATACCTGGTTCACCTCTCCAATGAGGGACAAAGTGGTCTATAATTTGGAACGAGGTCCCCTCGACCTTTTTGTTGTGGTGTTCCAAATAGTGTCTTGGCACTGTGTGCTTGGGGTACCCTGCCAAGATCTTGGCAATATGTTCACCTGCCCTTGTGGAAAAGTTCCGTATGGTACGCCCCACGTACTGTTTTCCACAAGGGCAGGTGAGAAGGTAAACAACATACCAAGTGGCACATGTTGAAAATTGTTTTATGGGGAATTCAACCCCAGTGACCGTGGATCTAAAGTTAATAGATTTCTTCTTGGTGATGTTGTATGCACACACTTTACACCTCCTACATGGGTGATAACCTTTAGAAAGAGGGAAAAAGGTGGGTTTAACTGGGGGGTCAGGGACATTGGGCGCGATCTGATTTCTCATTGACATTGCCCCTCTATAGATTATAGATGCATTATTGGGTAGAATAGGTCCCAAGGTGGGATCACTTGTTAATACATTCCAATGTTTTTGGATGATTGACTTGATTTGTTTGTATTGCATAGAAAATGAAGTGAAAAAAGAGTTCCTGAACCTATTATCCTGCACCGTTCTGACTTTCTCTCTTGTCAGAGTTGCCCTATCAATCATTGAAATTCGTTCAATTTCTTCCTGGATATGATTCTCAGAGTATCCTTTATCAACAAAGCGATTCTTGAGAATGTTTGCTTGTTCTTTGAAGTCCCCCAAATTAGAACAATTCCGTCTAATTCGCAGAATCTGACTACGTGGGACGGACTTCAACCAGGAGGGATGGTGGCAGCTGTCAACCGGGATAAACCCGTTACGGTCGGTTTGTTTAAAGTAGGTTTTAGTTTGTAGACTATTATTATGCACAAAAATTTCCAGATCCAAAAAGTTGATGTTAGAGGTATTAGCCTCGTATGTTAAACTGATTCCAACTTGGTTATCATTTAAATACTTCATGAAAGTCTCCAGAGACCCACGGTCTCCTCGCCATAAGAGGAGGATGTCGTCTATGTACCGCGCCCAGAGAACTATCTCCGGTCGGGCGGCAGCATAGACGACATCCTCCTCCCATTTAGCCATGAAAATATTTGCGAGGCTGGGGGCAAATTTAGCCCCCATCGCAACTCCCTTGTGTTGTAAATAGAAATCCCCAGCATGCCAAAAATAATTGTGCGTGGTGGCAAACCTGAGGAGATCCATTATAAACAGTCTTTGAAGGGTGGGGAGATCAGGTGACCTATTGAGAAAACATTCCACAGCTTGAAAGCCCAGATGATGGGCTATACTGGTGTAAAGTGAAGCCACATCAGCTGTGACAAGAATGATGTCATTAGTGTATATCACTTCCCCAAGTTTGGCAATGGTATGCCTGGTATCCTTGAGGTAGGAGGGAATGTTTCTCACTATTGGCTGGAGGTGGAAATCAATGTATTTCCCCAATCTAGAAGTGACAGAGTTGATGCCACTAATGATTGGCCTCCCTGGAGGGCATGTATTATGTTTGTGAATTTTTGGCAGGTAGTATATAACAGGGATACGAGGTACCCTAGGTACCAAAAAACACTGTTCCTTGTTGTTGAGGATGCCTCTCTGTACACCCTTCTCCACAAGTTTTTTTAAAGAGTAGGTGTAACTACTGGTGGGATTAGATGGTAGTTTGACATAGGTCATGTCATCCTCCAGTAATCTTGACATTTCTGAATTATAGGCGGACTTGTCAAGAACCACTATCCCCCCTCCCTTATTCGCAGGGCGGATAACAAGGTCTTTTCTCTCGCATAGGGATTTCAGGCCATTTCTAATATTGGGGTCAGAATGAAACCTTTTTATAGGTAAATCATCTAGGTCCTTCAACACCAAATCCCTGAAAACTTTGATACTCGGTGCCAAAGGACAAGGAGGGTTAAAAAGGGAAGGGTTTGAAAGGCCCGTATGTCTAACACCCGTTGTGACATCCGGGAGGTTTGGTCTGGTGGGATTGGAGATAAAGTATCTTTGGATACTCAATTTTCTCGTGAACTTTTGTACATCTATAAATGTCTGAAACTTGTTGAGTCCTTTCGGAGGAACAAACTTCAGACCTTTATCTAGAACTAATCTTTCTGCATCATTAAAGGTAGAGGTGCTTAAATTAAACACCCCAGTACCTGTTATACTCTCGGTCTTTTTCTTCCGGGCGCGCCGCCCCCCTCTCGACCCCCGTTTGGTTCTCCTCCTTTGGGGTGGTTGCCCTGTCCCTTGTGAAAATCCCCCGATTGGGTATAATTAGGTTGAACCTGACTATAATTATAGGGGGGTCTATCAAAGTGATCTTCCTCTCTTTCTAGATACCCAAATGATAACCAAGTTGGAATCAGTTTAACATACGAGGCTAATACCTCTAACATCAACTTTTTGGATCTGGAAATTTTTGTGCATAATAATAGTCTACAAACTAAAACCTACTTTAAACAAACCGACCGTAACGGGTTTATCCCGGTTGACAGCTGCCACCATCCCTCCTGGTTGAAGTCCGTCCCACGTAGTCAGATTCTGCGAATTAGACGGAATTGTTCTAATTTGGGGGACTTCAAAGAACAAGCAAACATTCTCAAGAATCGCTTTGTTGATAAAGGATACTCTGAGAATCATATCCAGGAAGAAATTGAACGAATTTCAATGATTGATAGGGCAACTCTGACAAGAGAGAAAGTCAGAACGGTGCAGGATAATAGGTTCAGGAACTCTTTTTTCACTTCATTTTCTATGCAATACAAACAAATCAAGTCAATCATCCAAAAACATTGGAATGTATTAACAAGTGATCCCACCTTGGGACCTACTCTACCCAATAATGCATCTATAATCTATAGAGGGGCAATGTCAATGAGAAATCAGATCGCGCCCAATGTCCCTGACCCCCCAGTTAAACCCACTTTTTTCCCTCTTTCTAAAGGTTATCACCCATGTAGGAGGTGTAAAGTGTGTGCATACAACATCACCAAGAAGAAATCTATTAACTTTAGATCCACGGTCACTGGGGTTGAATTCCCCATAAAACAATTTTCAACATGTGCCACTCGGTATGTTGTTTACCTTCTCACCTGCCCTTGTGGAAAACAGTACGTAGGGCGTAGCATACGGAACTTTTCCACAAGGGCAGGTGAACATATTGCCAAGATCTTGGCAGGGTACCCCAAGCACACAGTGCCAAGACACTATTTGGAACACCACAACAAAAAGGTCGAGGGGACCTCGTTCCAAATTATAGACCACTTTGTCCCTCATTGGAGAGGTGAACCAGGTATGAGGGGTGTATCCAAATTAGAGGTATACTGGATATACCAGTTAAAAAGTTATACGCCCCACAGGCTTAACGTGGAGTGGGACTTGAATTCATTCATAAACCAGTCCTGAACACTCATCTTGGTTACTTACTAGAAAAAAAAAAAATTCTCCTTCTTTCACTGTTTTTTAGTTGTATATAGTGGATGGCTTTGTACAATTACCATACACTTATTAAAAGTATGATTTCTTGCATCACTTAGTTAATTGGGGATGTAAAGTATCTGATTTATTCTGTATACACGCTCCCGAGGACCTAATGCATCGTTTTCACAGCTTAGGATTCGTTTCACCATAGAGGTCTAAAGCTACTGCTTACACCTCTCGTTTCATCAATGATTCCCTGTGGGACGCACGAGATGGAGCGCATATGTCATCACGCCCGACGTCTGCTGACACGCATATCGTCGTTGGCCATGTGACAGCGCTCACATTACTGCCGCCCCCTGGGCGGTCGAGTCGGGGATGTTGAGTCTGCGGCTTGGATTCGCTGAGCGGTGGGAGGCGGAGCGACCCCTGTCCCACATCCTCACATTGGACAGAGGTTGTCATGTGGGACGGGAGGAGATGACACCAAACACTAGAGCACTGCGATTGGTCTCCTCAACTGCGCACTTGTTATTCCACTTCCGGTGGTTGGAACGCAGGAAGAGGATGTAACAGTGGGTGAGACGCACGCCCGAGGGGAGCGATGTAACAGGTGCAGATCACAGGTAAGTTAATCATATGGCTATATAAAGGCACAAGTGGAGGTGGGGGTCAGTTCTATAACCCTGTTGATGTCTGTGAGGACGAAACCGGTCGGTTATTTTTGACCCATATCACTAACATTGTGCCATTTTCAAGTTACTTGCCTGCTGTGGTTTTCTTTGATGTGCCGTGGGGAAAAAACTTTTCTATCGTTTGGGTTTTTATATTCTAACTTTTTATATATTGGACGATTTCCTTGCTGTGCAATTAATTTTAATGAGATTTGGACTATCTCTTTGTTGTGTCAATATTTTGATCAAGAATTTTAAATAAATTTCTACACTATGAGGAGGTGTTTTTTCCCTCTTTTCTCATATCCCTCATGAAATTGGGGGTTCCCCTCCTTACCATCTCATGTGACGTTCCTGAGGCCGGTGTTATCAACTTTCCTTCTGGGATCCATCCGGAGCATCGGAAATTGGGATATCCATCCACCCATTGGTGCAACTGAAGGACGGCCAGCATATACAAGCTCTGAGGACCTACCCACCATATGGTGAGCTGTGGGTCAACTAAAGCTGGTAAGAGTACCTTAATTTTTATATGCCAAGGAATGTCCTTTTGAAGATGTGTAATTTCTGAGGGAAAGGATTCTCCATTGATGTGGAAGAGGTGCTTTCCAACTGAAGTGACGAGCAGTCAGCTCTTGGGAAGCTTTGGGAGTGCTCCCCTTCCCATTTTTTCAGAACATTTTTACTTTTGTGTTGGTTCACACCTATAGCTTCTATATCACCTAAGACTTTTCTTTTGTTTGTTAATAATACCACCCAGGTATATTTACCATTAGCACTCAGAGTTATTATTATAGCTCTGCTATGTATATATGATTGTTTTCACGGAGTTTGTTCACCTTAACACAACTCTAATTATAGAGGTCACATCCTCATAACCAATTAGTGGTTACTTTTATATAGGTTTGGCGCTACATTATTTTCTCTTTTCTTTATGCACGTGCCATGCGTTCTATGTGGGTAAGACCATTCGAGAAATTCAACAACGCATTGGTGATCACCTTATTGTTCGACCAATGAGAAATTGACCATCATTGGCCGACATATAGGCCTTCACCACAAATATAATTCCCTAGCGGTGCAGTTTATGGTTCTAGAGGCATTGGCTATTAACCCAAGGGAGGGATATTGAGACAGAGTGCTACTGCAACGAGAGACGCTCTGGATTGAGCGACTCAATGCCATGATAACACCTGGCCTCAATGAGGTCAATTCGTTTAAATCATTTCTGTAATCTAAGTACTGAGTCTTTACAGAATCATTTACATTCTTTCATGACTTACCAGCTTTAGCTTTTGACTTTCTCTGTTCTCATTATGTATTGTTTTCTGTCCCTGCTGTTTTTTATTTTTGACACCTAGATCTGTGTCTTTTTAAGAATTGCTGCCTGCCCATTATTATAGGAATTTCTATGTTAAATGCCTGTTAATGAATTTTTATGTAGGGTGCTTACATGCCCATATAATTCTTATGACATCTATTACCAATGTGTATCTTGTATAACTCTTTTGTATTATTTCTTCGTTCATGAAGATTGCCAGCGCTGTTTTGCTTCTACCTACCCCTGTCGACTCGGTGGGCGGCCTCCCGCGGGGTTCCCTCCAATCGGCGGCCTTGTGCCCACCCTGGTCTGACCGTAGCCCCACCTTGGGGATCGGCCACACTTGCCTTTGCACTGGCACGGCTACGGCTGAGCCAAAGTGCATTGTGCGCATGCGCGATCACGACGTATTGCCGCGATCACGTAATGCGGGCGGTCTAAAAAAATTACGCCGCGTATTGGCGCCTTGCGATGACGTCGCTGTGTTGGAGACATTTAAGCAGGCCGAGTCCTGCAGTGGATGTGTTGGACACCATGCCCTAGGACTCTCCACTGCTCTATCCAGCAACAAGTCCATAGCTTTACATACCTTAGATACCTTAGATGGAAACCCTTACCTGAGTCTGCTATATCGCAGGCTTCAGGACTGAGCTCACATCTGGCCATACTGCTTGTCCCTTACTATGCCTGTTTCTTCTCCATGGGTTGCCTTCCATAGTGAGACTGTATCAGACCTTACCTCTGAATTTACACTATATACAGTATTACTGTGCGGCCTTATAACCACTCACCGCATATTTGTCACACTGCAACTGGGTCCTAGGGCCCTCCTACTTTAGTTTTTACTTATTACACAGGTATTTTCTAATATTACCTTTTTTCAGTCTTAGTCCTTGTTTTCTTTCTTTTTCCTCTTCCCCCTCCCCTCCCCCTACCTCCCCCTTTCCCCCCTTTGTCCCTCTTTCCCCTTCTCCTCCCCTCCCTCCACCTTCCAAGCCCCCCCCTTCCCTCCCCCCCTTTTTTTCCCTTCCTTCTTTCCCTTCCCTTGGCCTCGCTATATGTTTATTGTCCTGTATTTTTGTTTTGATGTATTTTATGACTATGCTTGTTCTCTTTGATACCATGTTAATAAATTGATACATATCTTTTATCCTATTACCCTCTGAGTTTATCTGTCTATACAGTACCGATATAGTCCTCTTGCACCCCTCTCTTTTGGGCTTTTGGGTCTTTGCGATTCTCTTAAGTCCTAATTCTATTTTTAACTGACTTTTAGGATGATGGTACTACTATCTTTTTGTTATTTTTCATACCAAGAGGTTCTCATTTAAATCACAGTCATAAACACAGTGATATCGCTTAGCTGCTTACTTGGCCAGATCTCTGTCAGTGAAAAAGGGGATTGCAAGCACATTTGACAGCTCTTGTGTACCATCAAAGCAAGGAACATCTGTCAAATTATGAGAGCCAATATATCACCTTGCTCATTGACTGAAGTCTGCTGAAACTAGGACTTTTAAGTATTTTTAATTTTCCACTACTTTCTATTTCTCTGTTGCATTATTGTCTCTTCTTTTTTCTTTGTACACCTTTTCTGTAAAAAAATCTTATTTTGCACCATTTTTTTAACCTTTTTATTAACCGCTTGCTGACCGCCCACCGTAGTTTTACTGCGGCAGGTCGGCTCGGCTTCGCAAAATCACATAATATAACGTGATTTTGCATTGCAGCCAATAGAAGCGCACGCCACCTCAGGTGCCGATGCGAGTGCCCAGCGGGTGCAATCACCGCCGGGCACCCGCGATCGCTCGTTACAGAGCGAGAACCGGGAGCTGTGTGTATAAACACACAGCTCCCGGTCCTTTCAGGGGGAGAAATTACTGATCACATGTTCATACAATGTATGAACAGCGATCTGTCATTTCCCCTAGTCAGTCCCACCCCCCCTTCAGTTAAAACACAGGGAGGGAACATAATTAACCCCTGCCTCGCCCCCTAGTGTTAACCCCTTCCCTGCCAGTGACATTTTTACAGTAATCAATGCATTTTTATAGCACTGATCGCTATAAAAATGCCAATGGTCCCAAAAATGTGTCAAAAGTGTCCGACATAAGGTCGCAGTACCGATAAAAATCACAGATCGCCGCCATTACTAGTAAAAATTTTTTTTTATAAAAATGCCATAAATCTATGCCCTATTTTGTAGACGCTATAACTTTTGCGCAAACCAACCGATAAACGCTTATTGTGATTTTGTTTTATTGACAAGGAATGCGTTTAGGGTATGGGATGTAATATGTAGATAATTAAAATGAGTCTAGATGGTATATAAATTTGCTAGATGGCATATAACTCCCATTGAAGTACAAAAATATCAAACAGAGAAATCTGCTCTATGTCGGAGGGGATGTAGTCTGATAGGTTGCATGACTCATATCTGGAGGGAGACTACGCGACTATTGGCAAAAAGTAAGGTATTACATAGGAGAACTAGAGAAAGTGGAGACAGCTGATGATCCGTGGTTATGTTTACTTCATAATACAAATAGCACAATAAAACAATACAGGTACACGATAGTGCCGTATCTATTGAACGCAGCAAAGGGGGCAATCCCCCAAAAAATGGTTAGATGCAGAGTCCTATGCTGAGGCAGTGGTTTAACCTCCCTAGTGGTAATCCCGAGTGTGGCTCTGGGTTAATTTTCAGTACCAATAGCGGTAATCCCGAGCCATTCTAGAGTTGTCCTTGTCCCTATGATCCTGTGATGTCCTCGCTCTGCAACCTCCGTCGGATCCTCCGCCCAATGCATTAATGTTCCGAGCTCCGTTCCCTGCAAGCGTTGCGACGTATGGGGGCGGAGCCTGGCCACAAAAAAAAAAAGTACAAAAAACATAACACACACAATACATTACATTGTAATCTGTAGATTACATTACTGTATCAAATCATTTCACATCAGTTTTGTCCCTAGTGCTTTGTCCAGTGCCCTGCCTGCACTTTTATATTATACTAGCTGAATACCCTGCGTTGCCCGGTCTTCCTATCTTAACCTTTTGGGGAGGAAAATCATAGTAATATAAATATACCCATCTTTTATATAAGGGTGTAGGTAAGGGTTAATTTAACTGTCATATATTTTTATTTGGCATATAAGTAATATGTGTACCAGGTATTATTGAAATATCTCCAGGCGTACAGAAGTTATGTGGGAAGATACATTTCCCATTGATTTGCATGGGACTTTAAACAAAAACCCCGACCCTCACAAATGGGGGTAGTTAAGGGATAAATTAACTATCCTATAGTTTAAGTGGACATATAAGTAACATGTGACCAAGTGTTATCGAAATATCTACAGCCGTTTGGAAGTTATGAAGTAACATGTATTTCCCATAGAGTTGAATGGGACTTTAAAGAAAAACCCCGACCATGGCAAATGGGGGTGGGTAAGGGTTAAACCACCTATCCTATGTTTGTTGCTGACATATAAGTAACATGTGTGCCAAGTTTCATGTTAATATCTTTAGCCGTTTGGACGTGATGCTGGAACATACATACATACATACACACACACACGTTGAGTTTTATATATATAGATATACCGTCCTTTCTGCCTAGAAACTTGAGACTGTTCCTGGGCATTCAAAAAGCGCCCCTCTATGTTAAAAGCAGTTTTAAACCAGCTAGAAAACAGCGATAGTGAATTAGAATCACTTGCAGAATTGAGCGATAGTGATTCATGGGGGAATTCGTTATCAGACACTGAAAGTGACAACAGCAACAATTCTGCAATTGCGCTCAGTGATGTGCGAACTTGGTGCTCTATTGACTGTGGTATGAATCACGCAGCACTGAGCTCAGTCGCAGATTTGTCGCTGTCATCACTTTCAGTGTCTGATGACGAATTTCCCCACAAATCACTATTGCTGAATACTGCAAGTGATTCTAATTCACTGTCGCGGTTTTCTAGCTGGTCTAAAACCGCTTTTAACGTAAAGGGATGCTCTCCATTGTCCTGATTGTGACGTCACACTTTGTGCAGTCCCATGTTTCAAAAATGTTCATACCCGGGATGTCTTCTAAACCAATATGCAGTGTCTAGTATCACAGTGGCTAGTAATAGTGCACCCTTGTTTGGACACATTGCAGTGTTTTTGATTTGATTACATTATTGAATAAAATGTATTATTCTTTTTTATAATTATTTATAGTTATTTATTATATTATAATTTATAATTTCATATTTCAAACTTTATCACACCCAGGATGTTTACTAGACTCTTGTTTGGACAGATTTGAGTTATTTCTGCAGGCATAGGACACACCCCTTGCCACGCCTCCTTTAAGGAGAATTGTACAAAAAAACAAGATTTGTTAAACCCACAAGTGCTTTTTTTTAACCACTACTATTCCTTTATATTGGCTTTTGTAATTTACAGTTGCAGCAATTTAAAAATCAGATGAAAGGTTTAAGGCTGGAAAACACTTTTTGATAGATAAAAAGTGCATTTTATATACAACTATATAGATCAGACCAAAATGAGGGACAAATGAGGAAAATGAGGGACATTGCTCCAAATCAGGGACAGTTGCGAGCTATGAGAATAGAGTGTATATATATATATAAAATGGAATATCTGTGTAGTAAAGAGGATCAAATGGAGAGATTTACCAGCATCTAGGAAAAATGGGCAGAATTCAAGAAAACAAAGAAATGTCTGGGTTGAATAGAGAGAGTGGAGGACTCCTGAGGACAGAGAGAGGGTGGGCAAGGGAGATGTTTTAATAATTTGTGTATAGGAAAATTAAATAAAGTGATAGTAAAAACAAAAAACTGTCTCTATTGTTCTAACACATACTTAAAGTATCCCTGTCTCTTGAAGAGTGCTACTGTAGTATAAATCTCTGAATATACCTGTCTGTTGTGACAGTGTATGTTAGACGTTTATTTTAAAATCATAACCGTATTGCTAATCTTGTGAACGTTTCTGACTCTTTTGTTAAAAGTCGATCGTGGCAATTTAAAGTGGAGTTCCACCCATAAATATAACATTACATCAGTAGTTTTAAAAAAATGTCATTAGTCCTTTACGAATTTTTTTTTTTTTTTAGATGCCTTCAAAGTGTTGTTGCTAGGCAGAATAGTTAATCTTCCCACTTCCTGCACCTAGGTGCTTAATGCTTCCTAACCTACACCGTACAGACTCCTGGGAATGTAGTGGGTGTAACTTTCCAGGAGTCTGTGCACTCCCCAGTCTCAAAGAATCATGTGACTTGGACAGCACAGGTGCTGAAACCTGATCTGACACTGCTTGTGCAGCACTGAGCATGTGCCAGATCTGCAAGGCTGAAATCCAGGAAGTCATACAGTCTGGCTTCATGATGCCCACACTTAAGATGGCCCCAGTCAATTTCTATTTTTAAAATGTCTAAATGCTGTAACAACCTAACATAACGGACCTTAGTTTACAGACTAACTTTACTAGAATACATTAAGCTTGTGTATTACAGGGGTATTTATATTTAAAAAGTGAAATTGTGGCCGGAACTCCGCTTTAAAGGATTAATTGCTTAGTTAACTTAAAGGAGTTGTAAAGGAAAAACATTTTTTTGCTGAAATTACTGTTTACAGGGTATAGAGACATAATAGTTAACTGATTCTTTTTAAAAATGATTAAAAATAGATAAAAATCAATCATATAATGTGCCTGCACTTTCAGTTTCGTTTTTCATCTAGTTTCATGCTTGTGTGAAGGACCGAGACACAGAGCCAATACAGGGCAGTGTTTGTTTTTAAAACGAAAGTGATTGGTTCTGAGGGGTTTTAGACACAGTAATCGCACCTTCTTGATTAGAGACCACAGAGAGAAGCTCCCAGTACTTTTTTCATAAGGAAACAGACAAGCAGGAAGTGTGCAGAACAGAGAAGGATTACAGCAAAAACGAACAATGAGGACATGAAACCAGGACTGCATTAGGGTAAAGGAAGCTATTTAGCTAAAAAAAAATTCCTTTAGTGACCCTTTAACCCAGTGACAATCGCTCTGTCTTTTGGCACTTAGAGTGTAGTTTCACAAGCTGGAAAATCTTTGTGCAGGGTGAGGCTGAGAGTGTCCTTGTTGCGTATCAGTGACAGCATGGTGTGAGGTTGACCAGTCCTTTGTCACAAGATGGCGAGAAGAGGAGGGGTCTGACCCACGTGCATCACATATTGGTTGACAGCGTAATGGTATAGTTCTGCTTAGAGCATTCAGTGAAGTGTTCGGAATTAGCTCTGCTCTCAAGGATTCTAGGCCTTGGGGAAGCAATCCATAGGCTCCATGCTCACTGGGCTTAAAAAGCGTCTGTTTTCTCAAGAGTAAAAAAACGAATTGTTTGTACAAAGTTTAGACGAATCTAGGAGAGTTTTACGTTTTTTCTGCCTCCCAGGCTCCAATCAGAAACGCGAATGAGAAGGGTTTTTTTTTCTGTCTCTAAACGTTAAACACAAAATATGCCTCTTAACGTCCTAATGTGCATGGACACATAGAATAACATTGATCTGCTTCTACAAGCAGAACACAGAACTCCTGTAGAAGAAACGTTTTTTAAGCCAGTTTAATTTTTTTTACCACAATTTTGCCACGATTTCAGGGAATGGTTGTGTAAGTGGCATCAAAATCGGACCAGAGTAGTGCAGGGCCTTAGGTATAAGTTGGTGCATATTATTATTTTTTAAAAGACATATGGCAACAGTCCCTTTTGTCTCTCATACTTTCTATTATTTCCATACTTTTGCAAACATGCATGGTTTGGCAGATTACAAGAAAATTAGCAAAGATGATCTGCGTGCTGAGTGTGAAACAAGAGGAATTGATGTCTCTCAGCAGATGTGGGGACACATTATTCATGCCCTACAGGAGGATGATATCCAGGCAGACCAGAACACAAGGGTACCTGGAACTGAAGGTACACTTATGCCGCGTACACACAATCATTTTTCAGCATGTAAAAAACGTTGTTTTTCAAAAACGTCATTTAAAATTATCATGTGTGGGCTCCACATCATTTTTCAGGTTTTGAAAAAAAACGCGCATGCTCAGAAGCAAGCTATGAGACGGGAGCGCTTGTTCTGGTAAAACTACCGTTCATAATGGAGTAAGCACATTCATCACGCTGTAACAGACAAAAAAGCGCAAATCGTCTTTTACTAACACGGAATCAGCTAAAGCAGCCCAAAGGCGAATGAAACTTCCCCTTTAAAGTGCCGTCGTACGTGTTGTACGTCACTGCGCTTTGCTAGACCATTTTCTTAAAACGATGGTGTGTAGGCCATGTCGTTTTTCATTATGAAGTTGGGAAAACGTAGTTTTTTAGACATGCTGAAAAGTTTTCTTTAATGCTGAAAAATGATCGTGTGTATGCGGCATTCGAGTCCAGTGCTTCAGTCCAGTGCTTCAGTTACAGCCTCCCTGGATGGACAAACAAAGACTAACTGGAGTATCAATGAATGTCACCTCCTAGACATGTGCACTGCCGAAAAATGTGACCGTTTTTGTTTCATTCCTTTGTTTTTAAAATTCGTAAATTCGGAGATTCGAAAATTCGAAAGTCTTTTGAATTTCCGGATTTTCATTCCTATTTTGGGATTTTGAATTTCTGGATTTTTGAATTTCTGGATTTTTGAATTTCTGGATTTTTGAATTTCTGGATTTTTGAATTTCTGGATTTTTGAATTTCTGGATTTTTGAATTTCTGGATTTTTGAATTTCTGGATTTTTGAATTTCTGGATTTTTGAATTTCTGGATTTTTGAATTTCTGGATTTTTGAATTTTTCAAAATTTCGAATTTTTCAAAATTTCGCACTTTCAGATTTTCTGACTTTCAGATTTTCTGACTTTCAGATTTTCTGACTTTCAGATTTTCTGACTTTCAGATTTTCTGACTTTCAGATTTTCTGACTTTCAGATTTTCTGACTTTCAGATTTTCTGACTTTCAGATTTTCTGACTTTCAGATTTTCTGACTTTCAGATTTTCTGACTTTCAGATTTTCTGACTTTCAGATTTTCTGACTTTCAGATTTTCTGACTTTCAGATTTTCTGACTTTCAGATTTTCTGACTTTTCGAAACTTCGACTTTTTGGATTTTCAAATTTGGAACTATACGAATTGCACATGTCTAGTCACCTTCAATCCACAGCATGAGCATCCCAGCACCTAATTGCCTGTAACCACCATATACTCTTCTCAGATACAAGAAGCACTACAAGCATCATGGAGGCGGATTCTTTGGCCTACCTGCAGATACTCGAATGCCAGGCTGTGATTGAAAGAGGGGAATGGCAGGTTAAAGCGGGAGTTCACCCGAAATTTTTTTTTTAACCTTAGATTCATGCTCATTTTGTCAAGGGGAATCTGGTAGTTTTTTTAAAATCGAAGCAGTACTTACCGTTTTAGAGAGCGATCTTCTCCGCCGCTTCCGGGTATGGTCTTCGGGACTGGGCGTTCCTATTTGATTGACAGTCTTCCGACAGGCTTCCGACGGTCGCATCTATCGCGTCACGAGTAGCCGAAAGAAGCCGAACGTCGGTGCGGCTCTATACGGCGCCTGCGCACTGACGTTCGGCTACTTTCGGAAAATCATGATGCGATGTATGCGACCGTCGGAAGCCTGTCAATCAAATAGGAATGCCCAGTCCCGCAGCCCATACCCGGAAGCGGCGGAGAAGATCGCTCTCTAAAACAGTAAGTACTGCTTCGATTTTAAAAAAACTACCCGATTCCCCTTGACAAAATGAGCCTCAATCTAAGGTTAAAAATGTACTTTTCGGGTGTGTCCGGAGAGAGCGAGGTGAGCCCGGAATATATATCACCCTGATCATCGGAGGACTGGCCTATCTGGGAGAAGGAGAGGGGGGGAATACTTGGGATGGGAAGGACATTGTATGGAGGAGATAGTGCTGGAGACATGACATGGAGGAGATGAGACTGGAGGAGGACATGACATGGAGGAGATGGGACTTGGGAGAGGAGGAGGAGGACATAACATGGAGGAGATGCGACTGGAGGGAGGAGGAGGAGGACATGACATGGAAGAGATGGAACTGGAGGGAGGAGTAGGACATGACATGGAGGAGATGGGACCGGAGGGAGGAGGAGGAGGACATGACATGGAAGAGATGGAACTGGAGGGAGGAGTAGGACATGACATGGAGGAGATGGGACCGGATGGAGGAGGAGGAGGACATGACATGGAGGAGATGGGACTGGAGGGGAAGGAGGAGGATATGCAGAGCTGATAACTTGGCCGTGCTTTTAGTCCAGTGTTCATCTGTCTCCACATCTTCCAGGCAGCTATGATTCTCCCATCACAACTGCTCTGCCTCTGGGCCCCCTCCAGGACAAGATTACAGTGCCAAGCAGAATATTTTACTCAATGGTATATAATTCCTTCCTGGGTATGCTGCATAATGCATATATTTACAGTTATTATTGTATAAAAACAGTGCACAAATACACTAGGTATGTCTTTAATAACACTTTCGGTGAGCACCAATGAAGCTGCCACATTATCTGGATGTTTACAGCAGACTGGTACTCACCCAACACTACCCACTTTGTGGACCAACAGAATTGCTAGGTAGAACATCATGCACCTCAGAGGGAACCTGGTTCTCCAGCAATGCAATTGGACCAGACCGCACAAAGGTGAAGGCCTTGACAAGGCAGACCTGTGTTCCGACAGGCCAGGCCTGCAGCAGTTGGTTGCGTCAGGAGGAAAATTGCAGTTTCCTCTCATACAACCACCCTAAGGCCTCGTACAGACGAGCGGACATCTCCGATGAAAATGGTCTGCGGACCGTTTTCATCGGACATGTCCGCTAGCAGATTTTGATCTGATGGTTGTACACACCATCAAACCAAAATCCCCGCGGACAGACAGCGCGGTGACGTGACGGCGACGTGCGTGAACCCGGAAGTTCAATGCTTCCACGCATGCGTCGAATCACTTTGACGCCATGCGCGGGTTCTCGGGCCAGCGGACATGTCAGGTGAGTCGTACTGACCGTCGGACATGTCCGACGGACAGGCTTCCAGCGGACATGTTTCTTAGCATGCTAAGAAACATTTGTCCGCTGGAAACCTCTCCGGTCGGCCGGAAAATTGTCCGGTCGGCCCTACACACGACCGAACATGTCCACGGAAACTGGTCTAAACTGGCCTAAGGGGGAGGTATAATGATAACGTGTACTGAGCCCTCACAAAGCTGTGTGAAAGAGTAAAGACACCATGTTGTTCAGAATTCAGCCATTGCATTTTATTTGTCATTTTCTTTTCTGTTTTGAAACTGAGACCTAGCAGCTCTGATCCACCCCTCCCTTTCTCCTTAAAGAACATAGCTTTATTTCAAAAGCATTTTCACTGGCAATGTCGCTTGAGTAAACAAGGGTCTGGGTCTTCAAAGAACTTGTTGCCTCCACTTAGGCCAGAGATCTAGCAGTGTCTGTCAGAAATCCATATCTCCACACTATCTCTTTCCTGAGGGAATTGGGATTGATCCATCACAAAATTCTTCAGTTCAGAAAGCCCCGGAGCAAAGGGAACCTAAGTGCAGGGTCCACATGACTGGGGGGGACGCTGTGAAGGGTGCACATAGGAAGTGATGTTAGCCAATAGTTGATTTCTCTGCACAGGGGGGCGGGGCTAGACAGCCCACCCTGTGTTTGTTATTTAAGCTGCAGGGGGCGGAGCTAGCCATTCAGGCACAAACAGCAGAAGGGATAGCACACAGTTAGCTATTACACAGGTCACGGGCAACCTGCGTTCCAATACAACGGGAAATCATTCTGGTTGGAACCTGTGGTGCAGGTAGGAGACTTGGAGCTTTTCACTGACTGGATCGGTTGGTTTTGCTGCTTATTTTCAAGGGAGTTGGTGCGCCGACCGGTGGCCGAAGACCTTGGCAGGTTCGGCGTTGATCAGGAATCTGATGTTATTAGAATTGTTCCCTATAGTGCTGGCGGTTGAACTGTGGGGGTTGGAATTACGGAACCGGAGGGTTCGATTTCATTGTGATAATATGGGGGTAGTTCAGGCAATCAATTCCTTGACGGCATCATCCTTGCCTGTGGTGCGTTTGCTGCGTTATTAGAGTGGGACAGGTTTTGGTGGCAGGCAGAGCAGCAGGGGGTGCCGTGCCCCAGTGGCTTATTGGACCTCGTGTCGGGACAGTGATGTCTTTGGTTTGGCGGTTGGTAGCAGAATCTACTTGGCGGTCTTATGAGCGCGTATGGTGGGAGTGGCTTGAGCTGGTGAGTAATCTTGGGTCGGGCTCCTCTGATGAAGATAGGCTCCCACGCCTGATTGTATTTTCTAGGGCGGAACTGTGAGAAGGGTGTGTCTGTGGCAGCGTTGAACGTAAAAATGGCAGGTTTGGCATCCTTGTTTAAATTGTGGGGGGTTGCTGATGCTACAAAGTCCTTTGTGATCTGCGGGGCTACAGGAAGGGGCGGGTCAGGCCTGGTCCAGGCGACTGGTGTCGTTAAATATGTTGGATGTGTTGGTGGGGGTGTTACCCCAGGTGTGTCAATCACGGTTTGAGATCAGTTTGTTCAGGACCGTGTTTATCTTGGAATTTTTTGGGGCGTTAAGGGTAGGAGAGTTGGTTAGTCCATCAAAAGCGGTGGCTGGTGGTTTAGATATCTGAAACATGGTGTTAGAAGGGGCTGCTGTCAAACTGTTAG
The DNA here is from genome assembly GCF_905171775.1 of Rana temporaria. Classification (NCBI taxonomy): domain Eukaryota; kingdom Metazoa; phylum Chordata; class Amphibia; order Anura; family Ranidae; genus Rana; species Rana temporaria. The sequence continues at coordinate 68,247,621 of NC_053495.1, read as the reverse complement.
TACGCAAGTCAAAAACTGATCAATTGGGAAAGGGAACAGTGTTGTTTTGGGGATGGTGCCCGGCCTGGCATTGTGCCCGGTGGGGGTGCTCCGGGAGTGGTCAGCGATACGGCCTCCTAGGGCGGGCCCTCTTCTAGTGCACGGGGATGGGTCGTTCTTGTCTCTGTATCAATTTGTGGCAGTTTTTAAACGTTGCCTGGAAGCCGGGGGGTTCAATGCTGCGGAATATTCCTCTCATTCCTTTAGGATTGGGGCAGCGACTGGGGCCGTCCGTTGGGGGCTGAGCGATGAAATTGCTTTGGTGGGGTGGTGTACTTTCCCTTCCCTTGTTGTTACTGTCAGTGTTTGTGTGTTATCTGGGTTTTTCTGCTGGGGTGAGCATGGGGAAGCATGTCTGGTTGTAGTTTCTCCATTATGTGTTGTGTTTCTTGTCTTTCAGGCCCGGTGTGCCTGATGTGGATCCTAGGCCATTCATATGTCCATTGGGGGGCTAGGAGGGCTTTGGCTAGACCAGGAGGCAGGCAAATGGGTTTTTCACGGGAGGAGGCCTTGGGCAGGTGGATCGGGATCCCAGGCATGCTCTGGGCTAGGGTTATGGCGGTGGTCCAGCGTTATGCACGTTTGGATAGGCCCCCGATGTTCTGTTACTGCATGTTGGGGGCAATGACCTTTGTCTTTGGGCATTCCTCCGCCTCAGAGTAGTTTTTCCACGGGCCATCTTAGTATGGTCAGATATTGTTGGGAGGTTGTCATGGCGGGGGGCCCGGTCCGTTGATAAGATCAACAAGGCATGGGTGAAAGTTAACAAGGCGGTTGCCAAGTTTGTGGTACGTAATAGAGGGCTGGCTGTTCGCCATTGCGAGCTGGAAGGGGAGTTTGGCCTTTATTTACGGGGCAATGGAGTTCATCTGTCTGAGGTGGGCACGAATATGTGGGTCCTGGGGCTCCAGGACGGCCTGCAACGTGCCTTAAGGCTGTGAAGGGCCGCCCATCAGTAAGGTGTCACGGGTGGGCGTTGTGGCAGGGGTCTATGGTTCCTGAGGGTCGGATAGTGGTTGATATATACATATTTATATGGATATATTATATATGGTTGGTACGGGTTGGGGCCTGTAGCGGTATAGGCACCTTCCATATCTGGGTAAATGGGCTATTAGGCCGCGTACACACGGTCGGTCAAAACCGATGAGAATGGACCGAAGTTCAGTTTCATCGGTCCAAACCGACCGTGTGTACGGCCCATCCGTCTTTGGTCCTTCGGACCAAAATGTTAAAACTTGCTTTAAAATCGAACCGATGGACCGCTGACCGATCCGTCCAAACCAATGGTTAGTACACAAAAGCATCGGTTCAAAACCCGCGCGTGCTCCGAATCAAGTGGACGCATGCTTGAAAGCATTGAACTTCGTTTTTTTCAGCACGTCATGTGTTTTACGTCACCGCGTTCTGACCCGATCGGATTTTGAACTGATGGGTCCAGATCCACGTACAGGCGCCTATCTTTAGGCGGGCATAGCGTATCTCAGAAACGCTACGCAGCCGTAACTTAGAAAGGCGAGTACTGTATTCACAAAGGATTTGCGCCTTTAGTTACGGCTGCGTAGCATATATCGGGCGGCGTAAGCCCGCCTAATTCAAAAGAGGCTGGTTGGGGGCGTGTTCTATGCTAACTAATCGTGACCCCACGTATTTGACGTTTCTTACAAACGGCGCATGCGCCGTCCGTGAAAGAATCCCAGTGCGCATGCTCCAAATTACGCCGCAAATCGTCAATGTTTTAGACGTGAACGTAACTTACGCACAGCCCTATTCGGGAACGACTTACGCAAATGACGTAAAACGTAAGAAATTCGACGCTGCCCCGACGTCCATACTTAACATTGCGTACGCCTCATATAGCAGGGGTAACTTTACGCCGGAAAAAGCCTGACGTAAAAAAATGCACCGGGCGGAGGTACGTTTGAGAATTGGCGTATCTAGCTAATTTTCATACTCTACGCGCCACCTAGCGGCCAGCGTAAATATGCACCTAAGATCCGACGGCGTACTAAGACGTACGTCAGTCGGATCTAGCCCACATGCAGGCGTATCTTGTTTTGTGAATACAAAACAAAGATACGCCGGCGCATCGTAGAACTTATGCGGCGTATCAATAGATACGCCGCCGTAAGTTCTTCGTGGATCTGGGCCAAGGTGTGTACACACATCAGACCATCAAGCCACTTCAGCGGTGGACCGATGAAAACAGTCCGTCGGACCATTCTCATCGGATGAACCGGTCGTGTGTACGCGGCCTTAGTCATCAGGCTGTATGAAGAAAGTAGGAGTGAGTCATTCGTCTCTGAGCTAGTGGGAGCACGGCTAGAAGCCAGGATACAATGGTGATGATGGACAGCCGATGATATAGCATTTGTTCTTACCTTCTCTCAGGAACCTCTGACACAGCAGAAAAAAGTTTATTTTGTTTGGGTTAAAATGTATATCTGTTAATATATATATTTATTAAAGAGATGTGTGTGTGTATATATATATATATATATATATATATATATATATATATATATAGATATATACACATACATATATACCTTTATATTTTTAATAAAATGGTTATTTTATAAGTTATTTTTATATCTTTTGGATTTAATAAAGGGGCCTTTGTTGGCCATTTAATCCAGAAGGCGTTATGTGTTTAATCTAGGTATCAATATTTGCAAGGGGTGGTAAGGGAGTTAGGCCAGCAACCAAGCTAGCAGTACACCAGTCATGTCACCCATGGTTTGTAAGGTAATCAAACCCATTAGGGATACACTGCATGAAGTAAAATGTCTTAACCAGGGCTATTGGGTATCGTAAAGCAGTCAGGCTTCAAGTGACCTTTCTGAGACCCCTGCCCAACTTGAATTTTTATAGTGTAGCACTACCCCCGAAGGAGCTGCTGGTTTAGATTTGGGCCTACACGTTACCTCACTATTCGTTGTCTAGGGGATGAGAGTCTATAGAAACCTCAATGTCCACACAAGTTGTAAATCCTTTCTGGTTAAGCTTTATTTTGCACAAACTTGTACAGGTAGAGGGATGGAGGGTCAGGGGAAGGTTCAGGCACTCGATGCAGATCACTGGGGAACTTTTAAACTTCAAAAAGAGTCAGGCCCGTACACACGACCGAGTTTCTCGGCAGAATTCAACCAGAAACTCGATTGGAGCCGTATTCTGCCGAGAAACCCGGTGGTGTGTACACTTTTGGCCGAGGAAGCCGACGAGGATCTCGTCAGGCCAAATAGAGAACATGTTCTCTATTTCCTCGTTAGTCAATGAGGAAACTTGGCCCGCCGAGATCCTCGGCGGCTTCACAAGGAACTTGACGAGCAAAACGATGTGTTTTGCCCGTCGAGTTCCTCGGACGTGTGTACGGGGCCTCACACTTACCACTTTCCTCCGAGTGGGTACTGCTCACCTGGATAGGCCCCTCTCACTGGCCTAGCAGCCGGGACGATGCACAGACAAAAGAAAGAAAGAATAACAGTCTTTGCCACAGACTTTAGTGTGATAAAGATGAACTGTTCAATAATCCTCTGCCACAGGATTTTGGTGCACTAAAGATGAACTGTTCAATAATCCTCTGCCACAGGATTTAATATTCAGCCTTACACTTTTAGAGCCTTTAAGCCAACCCAGCACACTGTAAGGTAACATAGGCTATGGTGCCTACTCTAATAAAGTCACCAGGCCTTCCCTGAGATGCCAGCCTCTCCAGGACAGGTTCTGCCCTGGTTTCTTCCATTGAGTGGCTTCCTCCCTTAGGACAGACAGCACAGGACCACCCCCCAGTCAGGACAACTGGGCCTACGTGGCAGGGATGCAGCCTCGGGCCAATGTGGCCCCACAGCTGAAATCAATCATCACATACCCTGAGCTCGGAGGGCCACAAGGCCAAAAAAAACTAAAAATGGCATCTGCCCCTAAAGTACCCTTCCCCAGCATGCCCAGTGGGGAGACCACTCCCACTGGGCTTTTCCCGGGGAAAAGCACAAAATACACTCACGCCTGCTTGTATTCCAACATTGGCCTGGGGGGGGGTAACGCCACCTACAGGCAACAGTGGGAAGTCCTTCAAACGCAGCCATAGCCGGAACAGAGGCTGTATCAGCCTTAATCATACCAAAGTCTAAGCTAACTACCAGCTCAGACATACTAAATTTAAACATAGTGCCTGGTCATCAGGAGCAGGGCGCTACAATAGACTTTACACACGATTCATAAAATCAAACAGGACCATCGACACATTCAGGGCCGGCCTTAGGTGTTCAGGCGCCCTGTGCGAGCTAATCCTGTGGCGCCGCCCCCCCAAATGGCCCCTGTAAATTAAAGTATAGGGTGGTATTGGGCCGGCTGGGGCGATATAGGGCAGGTTGGGGTAATATAAGGCAGGTTGCAGTGGTATAGGGCAGGTTAGGGTGATATAGGGCAGGATGGGGTGAATAGGGCAGGTTGGGGTGGTATATGGCAGGCTGGGTGGCAAAGGGCAGGTTGGGGTGATATAGGGCAGGGTGTGGTGGCATAGGGCAGGTTGCGGTGGCATAGGGCAGGCTGGGGTGGTATAGAGCAGGCTGGGGTGGTATAGGGCAGGTTGGGGTTGTAAAGGGCAGGTTGTAGTGGCATAGGGCAGGCTGGGGTGGTATAGGGTAGTTTGTGGTGGTATAGGGCAGGCTGGGGTGATATTGGGCAGGTTGCGGTGGTATAGGGCAGGCTGGGGTGGTATAGGGCAGGCTGAGGTGGTATAGGGCAGTTTGTGGTGGTGTAGGGCAGGCCGGGGTGGTATAGGGCAGGTTGTGGTGGCAAAGGGCAAGTTGGGGTGATATAGGGCAGACTGATGTGGCATAGGGCAGGTTGCAGTGCCATAGGGCAGGCTGAGGTGGCATAGGGTAAGTTGCGGTGGCATAGGGCAAGTTGGGGTGGTATAGAGCAGGTTGCGGTGGCATAGGGCAGGTTGCGGTGGCATAGGGCAGGTTGGGGTGGTATAGAGCAGGTTGCGGTGGCATAGGGCAGGTTGCTGTGGTAAAGGACAGGCTGGGGTGGTAGAGGGCAGGTTGGGATGGTATAGGGCCGGTTGGGGTGCTATAGGGCAGACTGAAGTGCTATAGGGAAGGCTGAGGTGGCATAGGGCAGGCTGGGGTGGTATGATGCCAGGTCAGGACTCTATGTAGAGACATGTGAAGCAGTGCAGTAACTAACTTACAGCATGCCTGGAGATGCTGCTGTGTCCTCGTTTCTTTCTCATTCAGCTGTGGGATCAGCCAGAGTGAAGGAGTCTGTGGGAGGAGTAAAGGAGGCAGTCACACCCCCAGCTATGCCCACCAACTCAGGCTGCCTCCGGAGACATTGAAGATCCCCGAGGGACAGCATTAGATGGGGGAGTGTTACAGGCAGCACCCCCCCACACGGCTTGGTGCCCTGCTCACACCTCACACCACTGGACGGACTTGGGAAACCGCGCGGCAGCTGTAAGCTGCGGAGAGAAACATCAACAAGGGGGAGGAGGAGGGAGGGGAGCACTGTGGCTCTTGAGCGCCCCCACCTCTGTAGCGCCTGGGTGAACTGCACCCCATCTAGGATCGGCCCTGATGTGACTCACATTCTGCGAGCTGTGATGGCCGGACGGCGCCCCTGTTGCCCATGGCGCCCTGTGCAGCCGCACAGCTCGCAAACCCCAAAGGCCGGCCCTGGACACATTAATATTAAAGCGGTGGTTCACCCTTAGAGGGCACTTTTCCCCCTTAGATTCCTGCTCGTTTTTACTAGGGGAATCGGCTATTTGTTTTAAAATATGAGCATTACTTACCCGTTTACGAGATGCATCCTCTCCGTCGCTTCCGGGTATGGGCTGCGGGAATGGGCGTTCCTTCTTGATTGACAGTCTTCCGAGAGGCTTCCGACGGTCGCATCCATCGCGTCACGATTTTCCGAAAGAAGCCGAACGTCGGTGCGCAGGCGCAGTATAGAGCCGCACCGACGTTCGGCTTCTTTCGGGCTACGAGTGACGCGATGGATGCGACCGTCGGAAGCCTCTCGGAAGACTGTCAATCAAGAAGGAACGCCCGCTCCCGAAGACCCATACCCGGAAGCGACGGAAGAAGATGCATCTCGAAAACGGGTAAGTACTGCTCATATTTTAATACAAATAGCCGATTCCCCTAGACCGAACGAGCAGGAATCTAAGGGGAAAAGGGGAAAATTTTAATAAATGGGTGAACTCCCGCTTTAAGTATGGGGATTAGGGAATATCATACCAAACAAATCTAGGTTACACATGACTAAGCCAAAGTATACAGGAGGTGAGATAGCTGACTCCTACCTCCTGGGGGACAGTTTTATTCGAGAGACTTTGGCCCGGATTCACATACATCGGCGCATATTTATGCCGCCGTAGCGTATCTTTTTTACGCTATGCCGGCGCAGCGCAGAGAGGCAAGCACTGGATTCACAAAGCCAGTGCTGCCAAATCTGCGCTGGGTTTCTTAGGCATAAGTCGTCGTAAGTGGGCGTGAGCCATGCTAATGAGGCATGACCCCATGCAAATGATGGGCCAAGCGCCAGATAGATACGAATAACGAACGGCGCATGCGCCGTCCTGTGGACGCATCCCAGTGCGCATGCTCAGAATCACGTCGGAACGAATGCCTAAGATACGACGGATCACTGCCTACGGCGTGAACGTAACCTACGCCCAGCCATATTCACGTACAACGTAAACAACGTAAAATACGACGGCTTGTGTTCCCTGGTCCATACCTTTTTGCATGGGTTGCGCCTTATATATGGGGAATAACTTTACGCCGGACGTATGACTTACGCAAACCACGTATATTATGCGCCGGGCGCAAGTATGTTCATGAATCAGCGTATCTCCCTCATTTGCATATGTGCCTAGAAAATCAATGGGAGCGGCAAATGCGCTCAGCATAAATATGCACCACGGTACCCCGGCGTAGACAAGTTACGTCGGTCGGATGAAGCCTATTTTCAGGCGTAAAAAGAAAGAAAAATTGCGCCAACCAGTAGTACAATAATATAAACAGTGAAGTCCTTTGTGTCTTCTACACGTGAAACACAGAAAAAATGTGCACCATATAAGTGCATAAATCGTGAACAAATTGTTAAAAAGATCCAATAACAAAGTCCATAAACGAAATTTTCAACCCAGGCAGCACCCAGTGTGAAGATAATTGACAGTCGTGACCCGCCACCATATGGACTGAGGCTTACCACAAGGTAATTTGATAACAGCGTTATTCAAATAACTGTAGGATACTTCTAAACATCGGATAATAGCCAGGAATACACCAGGTCACGGTCCCTTTAAGAAGTCCACGATGGGGTGCAGCAGCGTATAATAGCGATTTACGTCCTCATAGCATGTCACAGCCCAGTCAGTGTCAACATGAAAGGAAGGAGACCGCACATAGGGTAGTATGCACTAACAGTTTTTAATTAAAAAGATTAAAACTACTTACAGGCGAAGGTAAATAGAGAGCGAATAAACATTTGCCGGCCGGCATCTAACAGGAGCCCTTCCTGTACGCGGTGACGTCACTGCACTCCGTCCCAGACGCGTTTCGTCACAATATGACGTTCTCAATGGGAATCATTCCCATTGAGAACGTCATATTGTGACGAAACGCGTCTGGGACGGAGTGCAGTGACGTCACCGCGTACAGGAAGGGCTCCTGTTAGATGCCGGCCGGCAAATGTTTATTCGCTCTCTATTTACCTTCGCCTGTAAGTAGTTTTAATCTTTTTAATTAAAAACTGTTAGTGCATACTACCCTATGTGCGGTCTCCTTCCTTTCATGTTGACACTGACTGGGCTGTGACATGCTATGAGGACGTAAATCGCTATTATACGCTGCTGCACCCCATCGTGGACTTCTTAAAGGGACCGTGACCTGGTGTATTCCTGGCTATTATCCGATGTTTAGAAGTATCCTACAGTTATTTGAATAACGCTGTTATCAAATTACCTTGTGGTAAGCCTCAGTCCATATGGTGGCGGGTCACGACTGTCAATTATCTTCACACTGGGTGCTGCCTGGGTTGAAAATTTCGTTTATGGACTTTGTTATTGGATCTTTTTAACAATTTGTTCACGATTTATGCACTTATATGGTGCACATTTTTTCTGTGTTTCACGTGTAGAAGACACAAAGGACTTCACTGTTTATATTATTGTACTACTGGTTGGCGCAATTTTTCTTTCTTTTTATATTTGTTTTGTGTTAGTTCACGCTATTGCAGCCTTCCCATTTATTCACTTAATTTATATTCGATTAGCGCAATTTTCCTTTTTTCCTATTTTCAGGCGTATCTAGTTTTGTGGGCACGGCGCACAGATACGACAGTGCATATTTACACCTCCGCGCGTATCTCGAGATACGTCAGCGTAAGTGCTTTGTGAATCCGGGCCATTATGTTTGGTATCCCTGGACACACAATTCAATGCTATACGATAATCTACCGGTTTCCAGAATGCAACCTGTACATATTTGAAGATAATAATATCGGCATAAAACTGTGTGCAAGGGAGGGCAACAATACGTCATAAAAACAGTGACATCCCATGGCCACTCCTCAGCTGTTTGCTTGGTCAGATTATCTCTGTCAACACCCCCTTCATGTCAGTGAAAAAGGGCATTGCATGCACATTTGACAGCTCTCGTGTACCATCAAACCAGTGGCGGCTGGTGACGTTTTAGGATGGGGGGGCGCCAGACCCCGCCCTTCCTTTTTGACCCCTCCCACTTGGTTGAAATGGGCGTGGTTTCATCGAAATAGTGGTCGTAGCTCTAAGGTGGTGTGGTTAGCATCTGAGATGAACGAGGGTTGGAGGGAGAGAGAGGGACAGCAGGCCCAGATTCTACACAACAATAGAAATGTGTATTCTAGAAAGTTTAACAATCCGCAGATAAAGATACTTCAATCATCACGGCACCATGGTTGTTATGGTGTCAGGATGATTGAAGCGCATTATTTCTATTATTACATTGCAATATAAAATGAAATCATCCAACTCACCATAATGCCGAATCAGTGGGAGCCCAGAGCGCGTCGCCTGCCACCAGATGCCATCAGGTGTCCCCAGCGGAGTCCCTCCTTACTTCACGTGTCCCCAGCGGAGTCCCTCCTTACATGCAGCCCTGTGTCACATCAAATGTAGCCCGAGTCACATTAAATGCAGCCTGTATCACATCAAATGCAGCCTCTCTCTCTATCACTTGCAGCCAGCGCCTGTCCCCATCAATTGCAGCCTCTGCCCCTATCAATTGCATCAACTGCCCCTATCAATTGCATCAACTGCCCCTATCAATTGCAGCCTCTGCCCCTATCAATTGCAGCCTCTGCCCCTATCAATTGCAGAGACTGCCCCTATCAATTGCAGAGACTGCCCCTATCAATTGCAGAGACTGCCCCTATCAATTGCAGAGACTGCCCCTATCAATTGCAGAGACTGCCCCTATCAATTGCAGAGACTGCCCCTATCAATTGCAGAGACTGCCCCTATCAATTGCATCGACTGCCCCTATCAATTGCATCGACTGCCCCTATCAATTCTTTTCTTCTGCTCCGGGGAGGCATGCACCGCCAGAGCAACGCTCCCGCAGTGATTGTACACAGCAGAAGCCAATCAGCGAGTCCGGTGTGCCGGGACCCACCGATCGTTCTGAGGAGAGACAGAACGGCAGTCTGCCTATGTAAACGAGGCAGATTCCCGTTCTACAAAAGGGGAAAGTGGAGATCTTGTGTTTCTGCTATACAGAAACATGGCTCTCTGTTTTCCTTTAGTCAAAGCACACCCCCCCCGCAGTTAGAAAGCACCCCCTAGGGACACACTTAACCCTTTTGATTGCCCCTGATTTTAACCCCTTCCCTGCCAGTGTCATTAGTACAGTAACAGTGCGTTTTTTTTAAGCACTGATCACTGTAATAATGTCACTGGTCCCCAAAAAGTGCCAAAAGTGTCAGGTGTCTGATTTTTCCCCTGCAATGTCAAACTTTCCACTAAAAAGGCAGCCATAAGGGGTTTGCCAGGGCATCGGGAAGGTAGGTTTGGGCTTCTTCGGGTTTGGTGCGTTATTCCAGTGCTGGTACCGGGCTCTTCTTCCTGGGGCCTAGCTCTGTTTGTGTTGGTGCCGTTGGGTTGTATGGTGCTGCTGGTAATAAACAGGTCTTTTGATCTGGTTGTTTTCTTTATTCTTTTAAGAGGGACTGCCATCAGGCCACTGATGGCGGTACTGATGGCCTGTGTGACAGGTCACTAATGGCGGTACTGATGGCCTATGTGACATGTCACTGATGGCGCTACTGATGGCCTGTGTGACAGATCCAGATGGTCTGTGTAACAAATCCAGATGGGTTTTCTGACAGATCCAGATGGGCTGTGTGACAGATCCCTGGTGACATGTTCTCTGTATTGGGCAGGGGGCATGTGGTGCACAGTAATATGTAACAGAAACAGTAAAATATAAATCACTAACAGATTCCTGCTCTTCTCCTCACATGTTCGGTGTGTGAGGATAAGAAGCCGGGAAAGGTTGTTTACGGCTCTTCTGTTTACTGTTGTGACCAGCTGTAATTGGACACAGCCGATCATGTGGTAAACAGACAATTTCATTGGCTGGTTACTCTGATCGGGGATGGGCTGTGTCCAAGGGACATGCGTCATCCACAATCGCTGCGTTGTGTGCCACCAGGGGCGTGCCTTATCGGGGCTTCCTGCTGGATGTCATATTATGCTCAATCAGGATAACAGATCCAACCCTCAGTCACCAATATGCTATAGACTGGGAAGGATCTGGTTACGATCAGTGGTAAAATATCCCACAGCATTTTTCACCTTTTTTTTCGCAATTCACAAAAAAATGCTACTAAAATATAGACTGCAATATTTAATTAATGTGGTTGTAACCCCCCCCCCACCACCAAAAAAAAAATCCTGGTCGTGTCCCTTTAAGACAGGTGCTACAGCATAGTGCTTTTGCCTAGTAAATTGTCCCTTTGTATATTCTACTTTTACCTGGTTGATCCTGCCTGATCCTGACCTCCCCTTTGTGTTTTATCATGGCAGCGTGGTTAGCTTACATGCCTCCATCATTACAGCTCTCCCCTGTGCATCTCTGCATCTCCCTCTCTTCCTGTCAGTTCAGTAGTGTTCAGTGAGAACATGATCTCCTCTCCTCCCTGCCCTTCCCCTCCAGCCTTTTTTGACTACATATGTCAGCAGGGAATCTCGGCACCTCCCTCTTAGCTTCCTTAGAATGGGATGAACAATGGGGAAAGAACACGTGACAGCAAAGAAAAACACAGAAAAAATATATTTAGGAATAGAAAAAACACACTACACAACGAGGCAAACATAGAGGATAAATGAATTTGGGGCAGTTGAGTTTACAACCACTTTAAGTGATGCAGTATTTTAGTAGTGAAAACTTGTGTTATATTAAAACCAGCATCCTTTACCACCAGGGAATAGCTGGTTAATAATGAGCCGGCACCCGCTACATCCTTAAAGTGGTTCTAAAGGCAGAAGGTTTTTAATTGTAATATATTTTATGCATTTTATACAAAACCTTCTGAACCCCATCTGGATCCAGCAATGTTTCACAAAAGTCTAGGCTGTCTGGGACTCTCTCTCCTGATTGGCTGAAACACAGCAGCGGGTGCCAGGAGTGCCAGAGAGAGACCCGAGAAGAGGAGGATCTGGACTGCTGAACTACCACTGCACAGAGCAGGTAACTATAACATGTTTGTTGTTTTAAACAAAAAAAAAAGGAGACTTTGATATAAGTTTAACAACTATGACTCATTTGCTGTCAGTGGGTTCCCCCAAAAGAAGAGCCCTTTGGGTCTGCTATAGATTTTGAGGGGAACCCGTCACCAAAATGTAAAAAAATAAATGGAGTAGGATCCACCAAAATCCAAACCAGAGCTTTATCCGAGCATTCAGTCCAGCAGGCCAGGAAAAAAGGGGGGGACAAGCGAGCGCCCCCTCCCCCCTACATGCCTGCAACATGGAAAGGGTGCTTTGGGGGTAACTTATCCCCCCTCCTTTTCTGGCCTGTCATACTGCATGCTCGAGTAAGGGTCCGATATGGATTTTGGGGGAGACTCTCACGCCATTTAAAAAAAAAAAATTGCTTAGGGGTCCCCCTAAAAATCTATACCAGACCCAAAGGGCCTGGGATGGAATGGGGTGTACCCTCATGATGCTTTAAAACAAATACAAATATGCTGACTCTTCTTTTTTTTTTTTTTTTTTTTATATTCTGCTGTCAGTGAGAAATATGGTTGGTGCCAGCTCCTTGATAACCAGATGAAATTAAATACATTCTTTAACTGGCCCACCACTTATTTAACGCATGCATTTATTTCATTATTTCCTTTAGTAAAATGGCTTTAATGCTTTAACGCTGGTTTATGTGATATTTACCAAAAAGTTTTAGATTTTTGAGGTAAATATCACATAAGGGATAGCGAACTGACATTTTCCGTATCGTATTCAATGTTTGGGAAAAATTAGTCCACATATGGAAATGCTTCTTCACAGTAAGAGCTGTGAAAATGTGGAATGGATTTCCTCAAGAACTAGTTATGGTAAATTCAATAGATTGTTAGCCACTCACCGCCCAGCCTATAGCAAAATGAGGGCCGGGCGGTGGTTGCGTTATCATATGACGTCCAGCAAGATAACAGCTGCCGCGCACACGTGGGGGTGCGCATTGTGGCGATCGGTGGTGCGGTGAGTCAGTCTGTCACACCGCTACACCAATCTCGGTAAAGAGCCTCTGATGGAGGCTCTTTACCACGTGATCAGATGTGTCCAATCACGATGTAAACAGGAAGAGCTGTTGATCGGCTTTTCCTCACTCGCATCTGACAGACGCAAGTAGAGGATAGCATATTGGTGGCTCTCCTGATGGGGGGTCTGCGCAGATTGTTTATCAGTGCAGTACTCCCCACGGATGCCCACACTGGATCACCAGGGAAGCCCCTAGCATGTGGATGGCCAGGTACATCCCCCATGGCCATCCACATATGCAAATACCTGCCAAATATGTGCCAATCAGTGCTCAGACATGGGCACTGATTGGCACCATTATGAAACAAATTAATTCAGTGATGCCCAGGAATGCCAGCCATCAGTGACCATCTATCAGTGACCATCATTGCCACCCATAAGTACCCATCAGTGCCGCCTATGAGTGTTCATCTGTGCCGCATACCAGTGCCGCCTATCGGTGCCCATCAGTGCCACCTCATTGGTGCCGCCTTATCAGTGCCCGTCAGTGCAGCCATTTTAGTGCCCGTCATTGAAGAAGAAAACTTTTTACAAAAAAATTACAGAAACAAAAGAAAAACTTTTTTTTTCAACATTTATGATCTTTTTTTATTTTTTGCGCAAAAAATGAAAACCGCAGAGGTGATGAAATACCACCAAAAGAAAGCTCTATTTGTGGGAACAAAATGATAAAAATTAGTTTGGATACACTATAGCATTGTCATTCAAATTGTGACAGCGCTGAAAGCTGAAAATTGGCTTGGGCAGGAAGGTGTACAAGTGCCCGGTATTGACGTGGTTAAGAGATTGATGCATTCCTAAATGCATAAAAATATATATATATATATATATATATATATATATATATATATATATATATATATATATATATATATATATATATATATATATATATATATATATATATATATATATATATATATATATATATATATATTATTTAACATTTATAGGTAATAACACCAGGAATTGTTGATCCAGGAAATATCCAATAGCCTTAAAGGGATCAGGAAGATTTTTTTTTGCCTTCCTCTGGATCAACTGTGGGTATAGAATTCTGTATATTGAGGTTTTATATTTATTTATTTTTTCTGCTGGTTAAATTAGATGGACTTGTTTCTTTTTTCAGTCTGAATAACTTTCTCTGTATTCTTCACAGGGCTGGTGACAGCAGCGGAGCAATGTCTCAAGCTTGGAATGCCTCTGTTACATCAGAACTGCCCCCTGGTGGAATCATCGTACCTGTAGTCTTCTCCCTGATATTTGCTCTAGGCACAGTGGGAAATGGATTAGTTTTGGTTGTGCTCCTGAGGAATGGCCAAACTAAGTACAATACAACCAACCTCTTTATTCTAAACCTGGGGGTTGCAGACTTATGTTTTATACTGCTATGTGTCCCTTTTCAGGCCACCATATACACCCTGGATGGATGGTTATTTGGAGCTTTCCTCTGTAAAGCTGTTCACTTCTCCATCTACTTGTCAATGTATGCCAGCAGTTTCACCCTGGCTGCCGTTTCAGTTGACAGGTGAATAGATATTTACATTTTACCTTTATGTGTTTCATAATACTTTTTTATCACTTCATGATTTCTGTATCATCATGACTTCCAAATCTTTTCTTGAGTAGAATCTGCCCAAACTGCAGTTTCCATAATCTTGCTACTTCACAGTTCCACTGATTACATTTGTATACGCTCTCTCATCCATCACTCACTTCCTTCCCTATTTCTAGCATTTTATTTTTATCCATCACCATCTTTAGCCACCTTTTCTGCCTTAACATACTGAATATCTTGTTAGATATGTAGGTCTATTACACATCTTATATAGCCTATTAACCATTAGGGATGAGGTTTATGTTGGCTGTTCGCCCGTTTGCCGAATAGCGAACAATTTGGGGTGTTCTCCGCAAATTCGAAAACCGCGGAATACCTTTTAAAAGTCTATGGGAGAAATCAAAAGTGCTAATTTTAAAGGTTAATATGCAAGTTATTGTCATAAAAAGTGTTTGGGGACCTGGGTCCTGCCTCAGGGGACATGTATCAATGCAAGTGAGCAGTGATTTTAATAATGCTTAAAGTGAAACAATAAAAGTGAAATATTCCTTTAAATTTCGTACCTGGGGGGGTGTCTTTAGTATGCCTGTAAAGTAGCGCATGTTTCCCGTTATTATAACAGTCTCTGCACAAAATTTCTAAATGAAAAAAGTCATTTAAAACTACTTGCGGCTATTATGATTTGTCGGGTCCCGGCAATACAGATAAGTCATTGATAAAAAAAACGGCATGGGTTCCCCCCTCAGTCCATTACCAGGCCCTTTGGGTCTGGTATGAATATTAAGGGGAACCCCAAAACAAAAAAAATGTGTGGGGGTCTCCCCAAATTCCATATCAGGCCCTTCAGGTCTGGTATGGATATTAAGGGGAACCCTGCACCAATTTTTTTTTTTAAATGGCCTAGGGGTCCCCCTCAAAATCCATACCAGATCCTTCAGGTCTGGTATGGATTTTAAGGGGAACCCTGTGCCAAAATTTAAAAAAAAATAGCATGGGGTTCCCCCAAAAAATCCATACCAGACCATTATCTGAGCACGCAACCTGGCAGGCCACAGGAAAAGAATGGGGACGAGAGAGCGCCCCCCCCTCCTGAACCTTACCAGGCCACATGCCCTCAACATGGGAAGGATGTCCCCATGTTGATGGGGACAAGGGCCTCATCCCCACAACCCTTGCCCGGTGATTGTGGGGGTCTGCAGGCAGGGGGCTTATCGGAATCTGGAAGCCCCCTTTAACAACGGGGATCCCCAGATGCCGGCCGCCCCTATGTGAATTGGTAACGGGGGGAATTGGTAACAGACCTCAAGGGTCTGGTATGGATTTTGAGGGGAACCCTTTCACCTCAAATTGGCGCAGGGTTCCCCTTAATATCCATACCAGACCTGAAGGGCCTGATATCGAATTTAGGGGGACCCCCCACGCATTTTTTTATTTTACTTTGTTTCATGCTTTTTTTTTTTCAATTACTTTTATCTGTATTGCCGGGACCCGACAATTCATTATAGCCGCGAGTAGCTTTAAATTACTTGTTTTCCTTTAGAAATGTCATTTTGTGCAGAGACTGTTATAAACACAGGAAACATGAGCTACTTTACAGGCATACTATAGACACCCCACAGGTATGAAATTTAAAGGAATATTTCACTTTTATTGTTTCACTTTAAGCATTTTTAAAATCACTGCTCCCGAAAAAAAAGGCCATTTAAAAAAAAAAAAATGTTTGCATTGATACATGTCCCCTGGGGCAGGACCCAGGTGCCCAAACACTTTTTTTATGACAATAACTTGCATATTAACCTTTAAAATGAGCACTTTTGATTTTTCATGTTCGTGTCCCATAGACTTTAACGGTGTTCGTGTGTTTGAACAAATTTTTTGCCTGTTCGCATGTTCTGCTGCGAACCGGAGGGTGTTCGGCTCATCCCTATTAACCATGACTGTCTCAATAGACCAATGAAAGTGCATTATTATACATTTCTACTCTCCCCTCCACACCCCTTGCACGCACACTAAGGCCTGGTTCACACCTATGCATTTTTTGGTGCGTTTTCAGTTTTGCAGAAACACACTACAGTCCATTTAACATGGTTTCCTATGAATGTAGTTCACATTTGTGCATTTTATGGAGAGGGTCAGTGACTTTTTCCTGGTTTTTGGTTCCATAGACTTGGATCAAAACTGTGTATTAAAAAATGCAAAATTCACCTGGAATATGCAAACTGCAACATGCATAGGTGTGAATCAAGCCTAACACACACATTTCTTGTCATCTTCTGCTACTCAGATTTGTTTCTCAATTCTTTAGTTGCCTAGTTTAACTTAAATTGGTAATTCTCTTCCTTTCATTCTTCCTCTGCATTCCTTCTCTCCCAAAAGTGATGCATTTTTTTCATGAACACATTTAGCAATCAAGCGCTTTTGTGCTCGCCTGATTTCAAAGAAAAAAAACTTTCTATATTAGATTTCAAACTGAGCTTATATTTTTGTCTTTTATCTTGTCCTATATCAGTATTCCCATCAGTGCTCTAATGAATGACATTACTTTTCTAAAATAATCTGTGGTTGTAAATCATGTTCACATTTCTGACTTTTTTCAGATATGAAATCCCAATATGAAAAACCAAAGAGTGCAATCAGCGCAAAAAAATATTAATAATAAACCTCCCCCTCACAATTGCAAGCTGAACACTGACAGGACAATCACAAAATCCAAAAGGTGCAATATAAAAATAAAATTAAAGTGAAAATAAACACAGTAATTATAACGATAACAAATTAGTGATAATAATATTGCATATATAATGCATAAATATAAAAAGTCCAGAAAGTGAAAAACGGTGACTTTAACTTCAAATACAGTGATCCCTCCACCGTTAAGAATGGCTACTCTCACCTTAGAGTATGGACCCCTGTTTAACCAGGCAGTCATACCGGCAGAAATTAAAAAGGCATAACAGGCTACTCACATTAGCACAAATGGTTACCATTTGGGCTAATGTGAGTAGCCTGTTATGCCTTTTTAATAAATTCAAGCCGTTTTTAAAACAGAGAGCACTTAGATCTGTTTTTTCTCTTATCTATGATCCCAATGCTGCTGAGCTGTTTACACACAGAGCGCCACATCCCTGGCTCTGTGACTGCCGATCGCGTGTGCCAGGCGGACATCGCGGCCAACAGGCACGCGCATCGGCACCTTGTGACGCGGCGGGCGCGCGCGCCCCCCAGTGGCCACGGCCTCCTGGCAGATGAGAACCACCTTGCGGCCGTAGGGTGGGAAGTGGTTAAATAGTAAAAATCTTTTTTTTTGCATAGAATAGGACACACATATAGATTGCGTATGTGTTCAACAAATTTAATCAAATTTATTTAAATGCTTCCTAGAATTCAGTAATGAGATCTTCAGCTTTCCATATGTAGGTATACAGTATGATAAATTAATACAACTTGGCCCAGATATCTGTAATGTCCATAAATGCATCTTAGAAGGTGTTATATATGCATGTATTGTGCTGTGGTTTTAATTAATGGATTAGAACCTGTAAGGCTAGATGCCTCAGGAGACTGGAAGCACAGTACATCCAGATCTTTCTCCCAGTACAGGGTTGATCATGGCACTGCTAAGGAATACATTCTTCAGGGGATTGAACAGATTGGTGTCAATCCCTTGGTGAAAAGAATGCATTGT
The DNA here is from genome assembly GCF_905171775.1 of Rana temporaria. Taxonomy (NCBI): domain Eukaryota; kingdom Metazoa; phylum Chordata; class Amphibia; order Anura; family Ranidae; genus Rana; species Rana temporaria. The sequence continues at coordinate 68,229,525 of NC_053495.1, read as the reverse complement.
TATGCTTATTTTTCTGTTTTATGAGAATATATGGAACAATTTTTGGGCTAAGTTCACCTTTTACAGAAAAAATTATAAATGCACATATATTTGCAGGGAAAAAAAATGTGCATTTATTATTTTTTGCAAAGCATTGCAACCGCAATCAGTGATTCGCAGGTGCAGTGTCAGGCTCCTGCAGACTCTTTTTCTACCTCAATGAGGAGCATTTAGCAAAAGTGGAACAGCTGTGCATAATCACCAATTGGCTTTCATCATTTTGTTTTCAAAGCTTGTGATTGTGATTGTAAAGTCTCGTTTTTTTTCCTATAAAAATTACAATAATATACTTACCTGTTCTGTTGCAGTGGATTTGCACAGAGCAGCCCAGATCCTCCGATTGTTGAGTCCCCCTTCTGTAATCCTGGCCCCTCTCTCCCATTGAGGGACCCCACAGCAAACACCCAAGCCGAGTCACAGCTCCCTATGTCCATTCAGACACAGAGCCCCGCCCCTTCTCTCTCCTGATTGGGTAGCTGACATTGACAGCAGCGGGAGCCAATGGCGCTTCTGCTGTGTCTCAGCTAATCAGAAGGAAGAATCTCGTGGATATCGATGGACAGAGAGCCATTGGCTGGCGCTGCTGTCAATCACATCCAATGACGTGGCGCGCGGGGCCGTGTGATACAGTGAGCAGCTATAGCCGTCAGCTGTATCACAGGAGCGCGCCCGCAAGAACTCCTCACCATGCTAGTCGCCGAGGGACCCCAGAAGACCAGGTTCGTGGCCACTCTGTGCAAAACGAGCTGCAACGTGGAGGTAAGTATAAAATGTTTGTTAATTAAAAAAAAAATTACCTTTACATACCCTTTAAGATAATAAACCTTATGCTTTTACAACCCCTTTAACCACTTCAGCCCCGGAAGGTTTTACTCAATTCCTGACCAGGCCATTTTTTGCGATACAGCACTGCATTGCTTTAACTGACAATTGCACGTGCAATGCTGTGCCCAAATACAATTGATGCCCTTTTTTCCCCCACAATTGGAGCTTTCATTTATTGGTATTTGATTACCTCTGCGGCTTTTATTTTTTGTGCTATAAACAAAAAAAGAGCAGCAATTTTGAGTAAAAAACTATATTCCTTACTTTCTGCTATAAAACATTTCCAAATTTTCCAATTTCTTCAACAGTTTAGGTCAATATGTATTCTGCTACATATTTTTGGTAAAAACAAATCCTAATAAGCATTTAAATGGTTTGCGCAAAAGTTGTGGTGTCTACAAACTATGGGTTCGATTTATGGCATTTTTTTTACTAGTAATGGCGGCGATCAGCAATTTTTAGCAGGACTGTGATATTGTGGCGGACAAATCTGACACTAAGTGACACTTTTTTGAGACCAGTGACACCAATACAGTGATCAGTGCTAAAAAAATGCACTGATCCCTGTATAAATGACAATGGCAGGGAAGGGGTTAACACTAGAGGGCGATCAAGGGGTTAAATGTGTCCTAGGGAATACTTTCTAACTGTGGGGGGAGTGTTACACTGGAGGAAAGTAGAGGTCATGTTTTAGCTTAGCTAAAACAGAAGATCTCTCTTTTCCACACTGACAGATCAGTGGTGTGCCTTGTTTACCGTGTCGCCTGTGAATGATCGGCGGGTCACAGCATCCGCAGGACACGTCGATTGGCTCCCTCTGTTTTCAATCACAGCAGGAGCGGTGCTCTGGTGGCGTGCACGCGCGTCCCCTACACTGTGTACACAAAATCACATACAGGTGTGTGATTTTGCGCAGACGGGCCGCTCTGTCGCAGTATATCTGCGGTGGGCGGTCCGGAAGCAATTAAAGGATAAGTTCACCGCTGTACAAAAAATAATGAATGCACATCTTTTTGCAGGTAAAAAAAAAATGTGCATTTATTATTTTTTGCATTAGGAGCCTGTAAAGCATTGCACTAGCCATCAGGAGATTGTTGATGTCATGCAGGTCTGCTGCACACTGTCAGTGTCTAGGCCTACCCATACATTCCGGGTAAGCCGAAGCCAATTCTTGCTGACTGGAAGACTCAATGAATTACCACAGTGCTGTGGAGAAATAAATTGAGAACTGCAAGCTGATAGGCGCTAATAACTCGTACACACAATCCAAAAACCGGACGACAGATCGTCCGTTTTTTTTGCATGCTAGTTGAATGACCTGGTTCACATTAGTGCAATGAGTTTTGAATGCGATTTTTGGTGCAATTATGCAGTGCAGGAGCTGTGTGATATTTATACAAGTGCTTTGTGATTGTCATGCAATTTTAGTGCCGTGCATTTATGGTTGCGATTTTATAGCTTGGGTGGCAGCTACTAGTACCTCCTCATCAAAAATGCATATACAGGTACATGCATTTCTGATGCGTTTCCATTGAAGTCTATTGACCACAAAATGTCACTGCATTGCACCAAAGTAGCACAGGATCCTTCCCCAAAGTTACATCTCAGCTGTGTTGCATTGATGTGAAACATTAAAAACATTGTTATTTCCATTGTTATGCAAGTATGTGCGACTTAAGTTGCATCATAAATCACACTAATGTAAACCAGGCCTAAGTGTCAAAAATATAATAAACCGCATTAAGAATACTGAACAAATAACAGAAATTTTTGACCTCATGACAGTCACAAATCTGACTTATAACTGTATTTGTTTTACAGTACTGATATTGATTAAAATGTGCAATCCAATACATTTATTATGTATTGAGCGCTTGCATGGGGACCATACCAATCTACTTAATCTAACAGTATCCTCTGTTAGATTAGACCCACCTTCTCATTGCAGGCAGTGATATCATACACAGTGAAACTAAATACGTTGGGCTGTACTGCCTCAAAACTAGTTTTTAGACCAGGAGTTAAGGCCTAATTCACACCTATGCATTTTTAGTCCTTTTTGTATTTTTCAGATTTGCACTACACTCTATTTAACACGTTCTGTAGTACAAATCTGCAAAATGCAAAAAGCACTAAAAATGCATAGGTGTGAATCAGACCTAAAGGATTGGAATACCAATTAAAAGATTAAGGGCAGAGGCTGTAAAGAGGGAAGGGCTGATTTGACAGACTACATAAGGCACTGCATATTATCATAGGTATTTTTAAAGCACCTATAATTTATGCATCCTGTAAAAAGCGTTCGATACAGTTCCACACACACTGCTCATGTGTAAGGTAAGGTCTACAAACTTGGAAATATCCAGAGCCGATCCTAGGCAGGGTGCGCAGGGTGCTTTGCACCCAGGTACCTGCAGAGGTGGGGCGCCGAAGTGCAAGAGTTCTCCCCTCCTTCTGGCAGTGCTCAGGGGAGGGGCCGCTCCTCTTCCTGACACGAGAGTTCTAGTTTTCAGTGGCTGCTGAGTGCTGATGGGCAGTAATAAATTCCTCACACTGGGAGTCTGGGATCCCGCACTGTCTCTACCAACTCCGGTTGGAATGCCTCTCCCTCTGATCTCTATCTCGGGCTGCAGAGCGAACCGAGGTGAGTCACAGTGTTCAGTGTGCTGTGTGCTGGAGGATGGCATCTCCAGCATCCCTTTACCCCTTTATCCCTGCTCTAGATGTTTTATGGCATCATAGATTACATAGGATACACAGCCCCTGTCCCTTCCTGTGCCTCAGTAGTCTATCTACAGATGTGATTTATCATGAGATGTACTAAGAGCCCTTTCACACTGACAGTGGGGGGCATCGGCTGCAAAGCGCCGATAGTTTTAGCTGTGCTTTACCGTAGTTTTAGAGGTACTTTTAACCCCCACTAGCGGCCAACTCTAGTATCATGTCTGCAGTCTCTGACCATCTCCAGTATCATGTCTGCAGTCTCTGATCATCTACTGTATCATGTCTGTAGAATGTCTGGGGGTTTAACAGACTCTCTAACAGAAGCCCTCTCTATGTCAATCACAGAGGCCTCCCTCCAGGTCCCAATAAAGTACTCTGCTTCTCTTCCTGTATTTTGTTTATTGTTAAGAGATCATGTAAGGATCCCTGGGTAATGAAGACTTTGTGGGGGAGCATTTCTGTGGTCGTTGACATAGAAACATTTCTAAAGGAGAGGAGTTAGTAAAATTATGTGCCCATGTGGGGGCGCCAGAAATATTTCTGAACCCAGGTGCCTGTGACCCTAGGATCGACCCTGGTTTTGACTCAAAATGCAGGAGGTCTGTGTGACAGGGAGTTACTGATGATTTGAGGCCTACACAGTGGGGAACCGGACAGCTATACCTAGAGGGATCTCTGCGGACAGTATCGCTTCTTGAGTGTAGCGAACCGGCTGGTGTTCCAGGTTATCCAGAGGCGCCTGCATTTCAGATTCCAGTCAGCTGCAGCGTGGCATGGCAGCTACCATTTTACAGAGCAAAGACACAGAGAGAGAGGATGGAGTAGGGATGGGATGGGGGGGGTGGATGGAGCCGGAATGGGATCGGGGGATGGATGGAGCTGGGATGGGGGGTTGGATGGAGCAGGGATGGGATCGCGGGGGTGGATGGAGCTGGGATGGGGGGTGGATAGAGCAGGGATGGGATCTTTGATTTTGGGGGTTGGGGTTAGAGGATTTGTGCTAGATGGTGCATTGGGAGGGGAGAGAAATTGTGCTGGGGGAGTTAAACGTCAAATCTCCCCCCCCCCTCATTTTAGTAATTTCTTACCCAAAACAAAGCATTCCCCAGTACATACCCTCAACCCCCCCCCCTCCCTAAAATGACTCCTGGCAGCATAGATGTCCCCTCCTCTGCAATACCTCGGCCCTGGGCAACTGTTGCAACTCGCTGTCCCTCTTCCTCAGCCGAGGAGGAGGCGGCTATAGTCTGGGGAGAGAGATGATTGTGGCATGTGGAACAGTCAGTGTCAGACTCCGGGCACCTCTGTCTCTGCCTCACTCCCTCCTCCCCCACTCTCCCCACACATTGCATGCAGCTGAGGAGATCTGTAAGGGAAAGAGGGAGCCGCGGCACAGATGCCAGTCTCAGCCTGGTGTCACCCAGGTGCGGACTGCACCCCACCCCCCCAGCGACGCAACTGGTGGTAGGGACTTTACATTGTAAGCTCCTCCATGTCAGGGACTGATAGTTAAATAGTTAGTCAGGTTGAAAAAATACACAAGTCCATCTAGTTCAACCATAAAAATTTTTAAAAAATATCGTACAATTCTATACCCACAGTTGATCCAGAGGAAGACTTTATCTATAAATGTTAGTACCCTGATATATTATGTACATTTAGGAAAGTATCCAGACCTTTCTTAAAACAATCTACTGAGCTGGCCAGAACTACCTCTGGAGGGAGCCTATTCCACATTTTCACAGCTCTTACTGTGAAGAAACTTTTCTGTATTTGGAGATGAAATCTCTTTTCCTCTAGACATAAAGAGTGCCCCTGTGTCCTCTGTGTTGACTGTAAAGCGAAAAACTCAACAGCAAGTTCACTATATGGACCCCTTATATATTTGTACATGTTGATCATATCCCCCCTTATTTTCTTCTCAAGAGTGAATGACTTAATTTCCTCTAATCTTTCCTCATAGCTGAGCTCCTCTATGCCTCTTATCAGTTTGGTTGCCCTTCTCTGCACTTTCTCCAGTTCCCCGATATCCTTTTTGAGAACTGGTGCCCAAAACTGAACTGCATATTCCAGATGAGGTCTTACTAATGATTTGAACAGGGGCAAAATTATATCTTTCTCTGGAGTTCATACCTCTCTTGATACAAGAAAGGACTTTGCTTGCTTTGGAAACCGCAGCTTGGCATTGCATGCCATTATTGAGCTTATGATCTACCAAAACCCCCAGATCCTTCTCCACTATGGATCCCCCCAGCTGTACTCCCCCTAGTATGTATGATGCATGCATATCATTAGCCTCCAACATTAAACCTCATCTGCCACTTAGTCAGAGCTTGTAAATTGGAGACATCCTGTAAGGATGTTATTCCACTGCATAGCTTGGTATCTGCAAAGACAGAAATGTTACTTTTGATCCCAGACCGAATATCATTTATAAAGGTATTAAAAAGTAAGGGTCCCAGCACTGAACCTTGGGGAACACCACTGATAACCTTAGACCATTCAGAGTATGAATCATTAACCACTACTCTCTGAATTCTGTCTTTTAGCCAGTTTTCTAACCATTTACAAACTGATATTTCCAGGGCCGATCCTAGGGTCACAGGCACCTGGGTGCAGAAATATTTCTGGCGCCCCACATGGGCGTGGTCATTTTACCAACGCCTCCCCATTAGAAATGTTTCTATGGCAACTACCACAGAAATGCTCCACCACAAAGTCTTCGTTACCCTGGGAACCTTACATGAACTTTTAACAATAAATAAAATACAGGAAGAGAAGCAGAGTACTTTATTGGGATCTGGAGGGAGGCCTCTCTGATGGACACAGAGAGAGCTTCTGTTAGAGAGTCTGTTAGACCCCCAGACATTCTACAGACATGATACAGGAGATGGTCAGAGACTGCAGACATGATACTGGAGATGGTCAGAGACTGTAGACATAGTACAGGAGAAGATCAGAGACTGCAGACATACTACAGGAGATGATCAGAGACTGCAGACAATAGTACAGGAGATGGTCCATTAGACCCCTTTCACACTGGAGGCGTTTTCCAGCCTCTTTAGCGTTAAAAATAGAGCCTGAAAAAAGCCTCATCTGCAATCCCAGTATGAGAGCCCGAGTGCTTTTACACTGGAGCAGTGTGCTGGTAGGACGTCAAAAAATTCCCTGCAAGTAGCTTCTTTAAGGCACGTTAGTGTGTGTATACACTGCTCCTAAAGCGATTTGAACCCTTTAGTTGTGAAAAAAACAGCCTGTACATGGGACCATGAAGTTGCCATCATTCCTTGAAAATTGTGAATATGAAAACCTCTAGGGTTGGGATTATGTGGGCAACAATAATAATCAAAAATATATAAAAAAAAAATTGTTGATTTATTATACAAAATAGTAGAAAAATTCATTGCAATACAATATCATATAGGAGAAAAATAGATTCATATAAATAACAAAATGACACAATGCCACATTACAAAATTCCCCGACGGGGGTAGAATGGAAGAGTGGCTCATCCGATGCGTTTCAAAACAATCATTACAATTTGATCTTTCTCAGGGATATCATATTGTGTCTTTTTAATCTAAATAAAGAAAAATAAATTGAATAGAATAGAAACTAATCATATCCAATGATATAAAGTTATTTAAAGAACAAAAGAAAAGGCAGAAAAAACTCACTTCATAAAATGCCTATACATGTGCATCCATTCCCCAGCAATCACTGTGCTGTCAAAAAGTTCCTAATCCAATCCGCTTCTCTGATCATGTACTGGGTCACCCAACCTGTATCATCAGAGACTAGGAACAAGGATCCAATGTCCATGGATCCTGTCTCCAGAATATAAAATAATATTGGCCCATTAGTTTAAAAAGCAAGCATGTTTATAAGTATAAAGCATGCTTATCCTATACTGCTTACCTAAGGTGGAAGTTACATCCAAAAAAGTGTAGGAATCTCAGTCCGATAATTCCTCAGGGATACGGAAAGTCTTGTGAGCAGGAAGAGCTCCACAGCTAACATGCTGGGGAGAGAGAATGACGCCATTCAGTCTCCTAGGCATCCTTTTATAGCCCCTCTGATGTCCTAATTGGTCTGTGTCCATCATGTGACTGCATCAGCTGAAGGATGCGTCACATGTATTTGTCACAGTACGGTCCCTCCTACTTAGTGGGTCGCACTAATCGCTGTGAGGGGTGGACCATGAATGGTGTGGTCCCTCCTACTTTGCGGGCCGCGCCAATCACCGAGCGTATTAGTAACGCTCTAAGCCTATGAGCAGCAGGAGAGCCTCGTGGTACATGGACGTGGAGGAAGAAAGACTCCCAAACCGCGACCATGGAAACCACAGGCAAACAGATCACATATGACTGAAAAAACCCTCCTCCAGTTCCCAATGGCATCAGCGAGCCCAGACCGGAAGCGCCGATGCCGCCATATTGGAAGTGGGAAAAGAGGTACATATCAGTACATAGACAGCAAATATGGACACCAGGGATATACAAAAAGGGCAAAAAATATGGAGAGGGGAAAGATCAAAGAGATGCACCTCCAAAACACCTAGGTCCAGGGGTAGTGTGCATTCCCTATAGATCATAATATACAGGACTAAATACCGGCAGTGCCAAGGAATTTAAACCCCCAGGCCGGGATTCAGAGAGATTGGCGCATGTTTAGATAGGCATAGCGCATCTGATATGCGCTAAGCCGACGTAACTTGGAGAGGCTTGTACTGTATTCACAAAGCACTTTCTCCCTTTCTTGCGCCGGCGTAACGTAAAATGGCCGGCGTAAGTCCGCCTAATTCAAAGTAGCAAGGCAGTGGGCGTGTAGTATTATAATGAAGCGTGACCCCATGTAAATGCATGGCTGAACGAACGGCGCATGCATGCTCAGAATCACGTCGAATTTACTCCCTAAGATACGCCGGCTCCATTCATATGACGTGAACGTAACCTACGCCCAGCCCCATTCACGTACGACTTACGTAAACGACTTAAAATACGACGGCTGTTCCGACGTTTTTCGACATCCATACCTTAACATGACTTACCCCTGCTTTATGAGGGGTCAAGTTACGCCGGCCATACGCCTTACGCAAACAGGGTAGCTTACTGCGACGGGCGCAAGTATGTACATGAATCGGCGTATCTAGATCATTTACATATTTGACGCGTAAATCTACGGAAGCGCCCCTAGCGGCCAGTGTAAATATGCACCCAAGATACGACGCGTAGGAGACTTACGTCGGTCGTATCTTGGCAAAATTCAGGCGTACCTTGTGTACTGAATACAGCGCATAGATACGACGGCGCATTCTTGAACTTATGCGGCGTATCAATAGATACGTCGGCGTAAGTTCTTTCTGAATCCCGGCCCCAGAATGTAACTTAGGAGATCATGAAGTCCAAGGAAACAGCGTGGCTGAAAAACCATGAAACTTCTTTCCCTGGCACCGGATGATAGGGAAGGCACCCAGTGGTCAGAATTGGAACTAAATGAAAAGGGCAGCACGGTGATATCGTCGGGATCAGGCAAGCACAAGGCATATCAATGTACTGAGCATACAAATTTTCATAAATATATACAGATTATTATGATCAAATTTGATTAAATTTAAACAATAACCTTGAAATAAATAAAACCCCAAAAATATGTACACTGTGTCTCAAGAAGATCCCCCAGGGTTCCACTGAAAGAAACTCACGAAGATCTTGTTGGTAGGGTAACCCTGGTCAGGGGTGGGGGGCCAATGGGATGATGAAAAAGAACGAGAAAAGCCCAACAAAAACAGAAAATAAAACCAGGACAATAGGAGAGAAAAAAGGGAAGAATTAGTCCGATTCCCCTGAGCTGAATCCATCCAAGAAGGGCCTGAAGCTCTCCATCTCATTAAGGCCCGGAGGGGTGGTGGCTTTAAGGCATCTGATCCAATGCATCTCCCACTGGAGCAAGGCCTTATTCCAGTCTCCACCGCTCTGTGGAATATGTATACGTTCTAAAACTGAAAACATAACTTTGGGCATTTTATACTGATGTTGTCTTGCTACATGCCTCCCCAATGGGAGGTATAGGTTCCCAATTTTCATGCTATATACATGTTTTTCCACTCGTTTCTTAAAGGGGTGTTCCACTCATTTTTAATGTTTATTAAAAGTCAGCAGCTACAAAAAGTGTAGCTGCTGGCTTTTAATAAACATACACTTACCTGCTCCACTGTCCAGCGCCGCGCCACACGGAGCTCCGCTCCTCTCCCCCCTCTCCGCCGGCGTCTCCATCCTAACTGTGGGCACCTGGCCATGATAGCTTTCAGGTTCACGGCCGGGCACTCACTGCGCATGCGCAAGCGGCGCTGTGCCATCTGATTGGACAGGCGATCGCCTGGGACCTGTCACGTGTCCCAGGTGATCGCCTACAGGGAGGGGCTGCCAAAAGGCGATTAGACTATTCGCCTTTGCAGCCCCTCGGCGGAAGGAGGAAGTGGGACAGGAAGTCCCACTCCTCCTGAAGCCCCCTCTCCCCCCGCAAAAAAAATTACTTGTCAAATGTGGCTTGTAAGGGGGCGAGGAATGGATTAAGCGGAAGTTTCACTTTTGGGTGGAACTCCGCTTTAAGTTTTTGTGTGGTTTTGCCAATGTAGAAGGCTCCATTGGCAAATCATGATGTACACTACCCCTTGTGTTTTGCAATTGGCATAAATTGAAGGTATCCCCATTGGGGAGTGCCAAAGTGGGCCCTCCACCTATGACTGAGCATTGCGTGCATGTACCGCATGAATAGGTTCCAAAAGTTTTACATTGATCACATCTAATTTCACCCTTATATACACTCTGCACGAGCATATTCCCAATGGATGTTGCCTTCCTAAAAGTAATTTGGGGTTTGGGAGTTATGTATCCCTTTAGACTTGGATCCTCAGTGAGGATGGACCAGTATTTATTTACAATCTTCCGGATTTTTAGATGTGCATCAGAGTAAGTCATTATGATACGAGGGATGTTATTTTCTTTTTGAAAATCAAATTACGTCTTTTGATTCCCAAGACTCTATTGAAAGCCTTTCTAAGGCTTGTTTTAGAGTAACCTCGTGCCATCAAACAGTCATCGATGCATGATCTCCTGATAGAAAAGCCTTCTCCCACTCCCCCAGGTACAGGTTGGCGTATGAGGGTGCACAGCACGTCCCCATAGCCACACCCTGTACCTGGAGGTAGTGGGAGCCCTGAAAAAGAAAAACATTGTGTTGCAAGATGTATTCCAACATCTGCACGATGAAACTATTTAGTTTCCAATCAGTTGTCGGTCTCTGTTGTAAGGTTCTCAGGACTGCCTGAATACCTTGAGCATGAGGTATAAGGATTCAACATCTACTGTAACCAAAAAAGCTGTAGGGGGAATAGTCAGATCTTCAAGAATCTGTAATAAATTAATTGTGTCTTTTGTGTAAGAGGGAAGGTTTAAGACATGGGGTCTCAGATGTTGATCAATGAAGCGACTTGCTCCTTCAGAGATGGATCCATTCCCTGAAATGATCGGCCTACCCGGAGGGTTGTGCAGATTTTTGTGCACTGTCGTTATGCGTGGATATCGGGTGCGGATGAAGTCCCAGATATCTTGATAGATCGCTCCATCTCTGAAGGATTCGTCCACTAGCTGGTAAAATTCCTCATTCATTCTGGCCACTATAGAGGGGGAGATTTTTTTGTAACACTTGGTGTCCTTCAGTATCCTCAAGCACATATCCTCATATCTGGAATTATCCATTATGACGATATTTCCGCCTTTGTCCGATCCTTTGAGTTGGCGACTAGTGAGGGTTAAAAGTACCTCTAAAACTACGGTAAAGCACAGCTAAAACTATCGTCGCTGCCCCCCACTGTCCGTGTGAAAGGGCTCTTAGTACATCTCATGATACATCACATCTGTAGATGAACTACTGAGGCGCAGGAAGGGACAGGGGCTGTGTATCCTATCATGCCATAAAACATCTAGAGCAGGGGCAACCCAGAGCACGTGTAAAGGGATACTGGGGATGCCATCATACAGCACACTGAACACTGTGACTCACCTCGGTTCTCTCTGCAGCCCGAGATAGAGATCAGAGTGAGAGGCATTCCAACTGGAGCTGGTAGAGACAGTGCAGGATCCAAGACTCCCAGTGTGAGGAATTTATTCCTGCCCATCTGCACTCAGCAGCCACTGAAACCTAGAACTCTTGTGTCAGGAAGAGGAGCGGCCCCTCCCCCAAGCACTGCCAGAAGGAGGGGAGAACTCTGGCACTTCGGCGCCCCACCTGCCTAGGATCTGCCCTGGTCCTCAGCTTATACTCGAGTATATACAGTAATTTTTTCATATTCCAAAAAATTGGGGGGATGCAGAAAGCACCCACCCTCCATGTTCAGGGCATATGGCCTGGTGGTGGAGGGTCTGGCATCATGGGCCCCTGGGCAAAGTAATGCTCTTTGGCCCCTACGATGGAGATGGAGTCAGTGCAGGTAAACGGACATCAAGTAGGAAGGAGGCAGACAAGCGGAGTGGGTGGAGCTCCACATTAACTACATGAACAATCATTCTGTCCAGCAAAGAAACAGTGGGAAAATACTACATACATAAAGTAACAAAGCTGTCCTGTGCATATAATATATCTGGTAGATTGATGCCTCCCCAGCACTATGGCCCCTCTACGCCCCAGATACCCCCACCAGAACTCTGACCCCTCTACATCCCAGATATCCCTTCAGCACTCTGACCCCTCTACACCCTAGATAATCCCCCCAGCACTGTAACCATATACCATAAGATACCCCTTGTATTGTGACCCCACTACATCCCTGATACCCCCTACACTGTGGCCTCTCTACATCTCTGATACCTATAGCGCTATAACCACCCAAGCCACCCCAAGAATTGCTACCCCCTATACACCCCAAATCCCCCCTTAGCATTGTTTTTCCCTATACATCCTTGATATCCCCCAGCACCATTATTCCATCCATGTAGTACCCCCTTTTCCAGTGGAGATACAGTGCATGTAAACTTTTGGCTCTGTGCCCACCTCCAGCACTGCACTCACCTATACCAATCAAGCAGGCAGAAAGAGGGGTGGAGGAGGGAGCATCCCTCCGGCCATTCCAAGCCTTTCAGGGGAAAAAAGTGCTGGACAGCTGGGCTTACCATGACACCATCCACAATGCTACTTCCGCAGGTGGGCTCTCAGTGCTGCCAACTTAGCAGCTCCCTCTCCAGCTCCTACCCCGCAGCCTTCGAGTCCTGAGCACCCAAGCTTGCATGGGGGTGGGGTCAGAGCATCACTGGCGCTCTGGCCCTGCCCCTCCCTGCTGGCTGTGAAATAGGTATCGTTCTGCACAGCATGGCACACCACTGCCAGACTGCCTCCCCTGTGTATCCATCACTCTCAGTGCCATCATGGGTCCCCCAATTTCGGGGCAGAGTGGGCTCAAGGACTAGCTGCTTTGGGGAAAATGCAGGGGCCCCCCATGCAGCTGGGGCCCCTGGGCAGTGCCCAGGTGTGCCCTCTCATTAAGACAGCCCTGGGGTCTGGTATGGATTCTGAGGGGGTCCCCACGCCGAAAAAAAAAAAATGACGTGGGGTTTCCCCTAAAAGTCCATACCAGACCAAAGGGCCCATTGTCTCGGGGGGGACCCCCACACAGGTTTTTTAAATATTGGCGTGGAGTTCCCTCTTAAGATTATCAGAGCACAAGTCGAATGCCACAAGTCGGATCAGTTAAAGCGGAGGTTCTGACGATTTTTTTTTTTAAAGTCAGCAGCTACAAATATGGCAGCTGCTGACTTTTAAAAAATGGACACTTACCTGTCCAGCGTGCCCGCGATGTCAGCAGCCGAGGCTGAGCAATCACTCGGTCCTCGGCTGCTTCCGCCGCCATCCTCGTTGAGGGAATCAGGAAGTGAAGCCTGGCGGTTTCACTGCCTGATTCCCTACTGCGCATGCTAGAGGATCGTGGTCTGCCGTCACTGGTCCCTGCTCTCTCCTGGGAACAGTGTTTCCCAGAAGACAGCGGGGGGGGGGTGGGTGTAACGTCTCAGGCTGGATTCCCTGCGGGGATCAGACCCGGAAGTGGTGCAAATAACTGTCTCAGACAGGTATCTGCACCCCCCCTCCCCCCTGAAATGTGCCAAATGTGTCACCGGAGGGGGGGAGGGATCCAAAAAGCAGAGGTTCACTTTTTGTGTGAACCTCCGCTTTAAGATGATGATCCAACTTGGATGCGACTTACATTCAAATCAGTTGTACCAAAGTAGTGCAAGGAGCATATTTAAAGTTGGACCAATTAAGACAGCTCTCATAGGGAACCATTGATTTTGACATGTCATGCGACTTGTGCCCTGGAAGTCAGATATCAAGTGTGAACTGGCCCTAAATCTGCTAGTGCATCCAACACCCCCCTCTCCCCAGACTGATATTGCTGCTATTCAAAGGTGGCTCTTTAACTCCTCAACTGAAAGACAGAAAGTGTGTTACTTACAGGATCACTAGGAGACAATAAAGGCAAAAAGCCTAAAGAAAGGAAAACAAATTCAACCACCACATTTAAGTATTGGTAAGCTAAAATATATTATATTTTTGATACTGGTTTAATACCACTTTAAGTTTGAGTTAACCGCTCTACAAATCAAGGAAACATATTACTAAATTGCATTAATTATTTCAGGTTGCTTGACATTATTTTGATTTTACAGGTAAATATATCCGATATTTACATATTTATTCTAATTCCTGTTCATTTATCCTTTTTTCTGCAGGTACCTAGCCATCCGCTACCCACTCAAATCCAGAGACCTCCGTACCTCTAGGAATGCCCTTGCAGCTATTGCAGTTATATGGGCCCTTTCTATCCTGTTTGCTGGGCCTTACTTGAGCTACTACCATATTATTCTCTATAATCAAGTACCTATCTGTATTCCTAACTGGGAGGATCGTAAGAGGAAGATAATGGATGTGTCTACTTTTGTTTTTGGCTACCTCCTTCCTGTGCTTATTCTTGGTCTCTCCTATGCTAGAACCATCTGCTTTCTGTGGACTTCAGTGGACCCTGTAAAAACAGTGTCTGAATCCAGAAAAGCCAAGCATAAAGTAACCAAAATGATTATCATAGTGGCTGTGCTGTTCTGCATTTGCTGGCTACCTCACCACTTAGTCATTCTTTGCTTTTGGTTTGGACACTTTCCCTTCAATAGAGCCACCTATGCTTTTCGTCTGGTATCTCATTGCATGTCCTATGCCAATTCTTGCCTTAATCCAATTGTGTATGCTCTCATCTCTAAGCACTTTCGTAAGAGATTTAAACAAGTTTTTACATGTATGCTGACTCAGAAACGTGCACGCAATAAGGTTCATGCAGTTCAAACTGCCAATACTGTAGCTGGTTTCTATGCTGGACACACAGAGGTCACCCAAGTTCAAGAGGATACTGCACGAAGTGGAAGAGTAGCAAGAGATGAAGTTATTGAGGGTCTTAGTTCAGAAGAGTCAACAAGTCACAGGGTGGTTGGTGGAAGCTGGGGAACACGGTTGCCCAAGGCTGTTGGCTTTACAACACAAACAACATAGACTTGCGAAGAACAAAGGAATACCAAATGAAGTCTCAAAGCAGCATCACAGAAGGAGTTAACAAAGCTCTGCTGGTAGCTGATCCTAATTCATCTACAATTGTAGGGTCTGACTGTAGACTAAAGGATGTTCTAGCTTCTTTACGTACCTCTCTCAACATCACTTATATTGTATCTGCTTTGGATAAGATCTGACATGGATGTGTAAGGCGCTGGTCTACACAAGAGAATATTGGGGGAATTATATTTGTCTCAGAAAAAGCCCAGATCATTTTTTCTGTGGTTTACATTTTTCATTCCTTACGTTGTCTTTTTGATGAAACATCAATTGATGGTATGCAATTGTAACTATATTACTCTTGGACTGTATAATGCTGATAAGATTTTGCAATGACGCAGGCAATTTATGTGCAATTCCAACATATATTATTTTTACAAAAACATGCAATTTTCTTCTTGGAAGTATATCCAAACAATCAGGTTTCAGAAAGACCTGCTTTATCTTTATTGTCAGCTAAATGTGGTAAATGTAAACACATACCCAGTTTTCATGCCATAGACCCCAAACACAGGTGAATTCATAGTAAAGGGAAATGTGATTTTATTATGTAGCACTACCCCTGGAAGAGCTGCTGGTTAAATTTTGGGTTTGCACGTTACCTCTGTAGCTTCGTTGTCAGGATGGGAGAGTCCATAATAAATGCAATGTCCAGACAGATGTAAAACCTCCAACAGTTAGGCTTTATTTCTTTTACTGCATGGTAATTTGGAATAGGGAAAGTAGGTGGGAGGAGAAGGGCTGGGTAAGGTTCAGGCACACGGTACAGAATAAATCACTCTCAGCTATTGAGTGGGTATTGCTCACCCGGATAGTCCCCTCTCACTTGACCTAGCAGCCGGGATGATGCACGAACCAATGTCCAGATGGTCTCTGCCACAGACCTTTGTATGAACTTGGATGTCTCCAGGAATCCTCTGCCACAGGATTTCAAAGTCCCGAACCTCCAGCCGAGCAGTAGAAGAGCCTTTAAGCCAGTGGGTCACCAGGCCTCACCCGAGACGCTAGCACTTTGCCGGTCTCCTCCAGGGCAGGTCCTCCCCTGGTTTCCTTCATCAAGATAGCCACCTCTCTTGTGGACAGACAGCTTGGGATCCCCTTTTAGAATTGCAGGCCCCAGCCAGCATAGCTGGGCCCACTCAGCAGCGAAACCACTTCGGGCCAACGTGGCCCAGAAGTTGGGCACTTGCACGCACCCATGGTGCCAGGAGGGCTGCGAGGTGCAGGAAGAACCCCTATCAATGGCGTCTGCCCCTTAAGTACCCCTTCCCAGCATGCACAGCGGGGTCAACACTCCCACTGCACCGCTGCCGAGAAGGGACACCCAACAAACTGTTGGCGCTATATAAATCCTGTATAATAATAATAATAACATACCGTGGTACACCTGCTTTCCAACATATGGCCAAGATGGCAACACCACCTGCAGGCAACAAGGCAAACTACCAAGTAGTACCACAGCCAGAACAGAGGCAAATTTGTGTTTAATCAACCAGGTCTGGGCCCAAGTATTGGCCCAGACTTCCCCTAAATTTGAAATGGCGCCCCCTAGATTTGGGTTGGGCGCTACAATTAGACAATTAATTAAAGTACCAAAAGCCATTGCATAGCAATTGTCTAATACCTGTCAATTTTGACAAATCTGAGCAGCAAATTCAAATCAAAATTGTAAATATAGGTGTAGCAAACAATGCTACTGTTGTTGGAATCAGCAGGATGGGTGTCAGAGGCATAACCAGAACCTTCAGGGCAATGAGATAGGAAGAAGTTCTGGGCAGCTGCACTCCAAAAATGGCCTTTTATTCACATTTTTTTATCAAAAGTACATGCCACAGCAGAACGGACAGAAGATCTGACGTGTTTCACACTATCAAACAGAGCTTAATCATGGCTAACAATCACAAGAATAAATTCCAAATAAATACTTATTCTTGTTGACCAGGTGACTAGATAATTGCTTAATTAATTAGATAAGGAACCAATTAAATTTAATGGATCACCTGAAATCTCAACCAATGTGAACACAATCAAAACCTTAACTAACATATGTGATTGTATGGTGTGCATAAGCAAAGCATTAATGTACATTCCCGCACACACATCTCTCTGCTTTGATCATGCCTAGCAGTATACCAATAAATTAATATAGTTTCTACTATTGTCACTGTGCTTATACATTACTATTACCAACATCATCACCATTTTTTTTAATATATTTGTTTAAGACTATTGATTTAACCCATATAAACACTATACTCACGCATATGTGGAGAAAGGTTATTGTATGCTCATGAAAAGGGCAGAGTGATTTTACAGGTGTGGATTGCGTATTAGCAGTCCCGCATATATATGTTTATTTATCTGCCCTTGTCTGCATGAGTTTATATAGATCCCCCTACCCCTCCCCCCCGTTTCACACATTCACAAACATATTCACAAATATAACCATAGATTATATATATATATATATACATATATATATATATATATGTATATATGTATACATTGATTAATTAGGAAACAATTAGGTCCACCTATCTATTTAGTTTTACAAATATCTATATACACATTTAAATAAATTCACAAGTTTATTTATTTATTCACTTTGTTTACACAGATACATATATATATATATATATATATATATATATATATATATATATATATATATATATACACACACACACACAGGGGCGGACTGACCATTGAGTCACTCGGGCACTGCCCGAGGGCCCCATGCCACTAGGGGGCCCATCCGGGTTGCCAGGCTCAGTAAAACCAGGGACAGTATGTAAAAATCTGTGTTTTTTTAGATCTGTCCCTGATATGTCCGAAAATGACATGCTTTTATTGTGAATATCCCAAGATTTTAGCTGCCCGCCTCTGCCTCCTGGCGTGGTGGCCATCTGTAAGCCAGAGGGGCCCCATACTCTTCTATTGCCCGGGGGCCCCATGAGTTGTCAGTCCGCCCCTGCACACACACATACTTTTGGATGTTTACTTGTATTACATTTTAGTTTTTACTTATTCACTCTTCTGTCCGTTCTGCTGTGGCATGTACTTTTGATACCATTTTTTAAATAAAAGGCAATTTTTGGAGTGCGGCTGTCCAGAACTTCTTCCTATCTCATGCTACATGCATTGCCAGCACCTGTGGCTTCTAAACTGAAGGAGAGGTTTGCTGTTGTTTGACCTACCTGGACTGGTGATATCCCTTTCCCTATCCAGAACCTTCAGGGCCTCGGTGCAAGAAACCTTGAAGAGCCCCACTGACCACAAGCCCCTTTGCATCGGTCCCTGGGCCCTTCCTTCAGGGCCTGGGGCCCTTCTCACTTATCCCAGGGCCCTTTACTCCCATCACAGGACCCAGTGTGACTCAAGTTACAGCGGAAAAAAAAGGGGAATATGCACTACTTTACTGCGATCCCACATCGGGACATGTTGTGCAGTGGCCCATTTCCTGCCGTCTCAGGGCCCCCCTACAGTGGTGGAACACCAGCGCCGGTTGCAAGTGTGACCTTTGCGGCCCTAGTAGTTCCACCACTGATGGGTGTTTTAGCAATGTCAGTTTGGAGATTGCTGGTACATTGGATAGCCAGTGGTTCCTGGTGTTATGGTGGCAATCTACCACATACTGTTACACTTCTGAAGCAAACATCTTCAAGAAACCACCAGAGAATGATAGAAAAGCTTGGTAGAAAACATTAGATGATTTCCACTGTTCCACTGTACTAGTGCAAAGAAACAGTGACATAGGTAATGATGGTCAGAAACACTGAGGCTAGCAGGAAACACAGGAGATCAACTCACATGGAAACATCGGTTTCTGAAGAGACTTCATGGGCATTTTTTCAACTGGAAGCAGTGTTTGTTGGTGCAGGCAGTGGGAAGGGTAAACATTTTTATTTACATTTTTTTGCAGGTAAAGCTTTAATTCTGGCATTCATTTTTGCAACAAAATTGTTTAACCACTTGACAACCGGGCCTATTTTGGCACTTCGTTTGGCACTCTCCTTCATGTAAAAATCACAATTTTTTGCTAGAAAATTAATCAGAACCCCCAAACATTATATATATTTTTTAGCAGACACCCTAGGGAATAAAATGGCGGTCATTGCAACTTTTATCTCTCGCACGGTATTTGCGCAATAATTTTTCAAACACCTTTCATGAATTAAAAAATAACAAAACAGTAAAGTTAGCCCAATTTTTTTGTATAATGTGAAAGATGATGTTTCGCTGAGTAAATATATACCTAACATGTCACACTTTAAAATTGCGCACACTCATGGAATGGCGCCAAACTTTGGTACTTAAAAATCTCCATAGGCGACGCTTTCAATTTTTTTACAGGTTACTATTATCGAGTTACAGAGGAGGTCTAGTGCTAGAACTGTTGCACACGCTCTAACGCACGCGACGATACCTCACATGTGGGGTTTGAATGGCGTTTACATATGTGGGTGGGACCTGCATGTGTGTTCGCTTCTGCGCAAGAGCTACTGGGGCATTTAAAAAAAAAAATTATTTTATTTTTATTTTACTTCATTTTTTTATTTTTACACTTTTTCCATTTTTTTTATCACTTTTATTCCTATTACAAGGAATGTAAACATCCATTGTAATAGGAATCACTGTGACAGGTCCTCTTTATGGAAAGATGTGGGGTCAATAAGACCCCACATCTCTCCTCCAGGCTTACATGCATGAAATCGGTGAAAAAAAAATTCACCGATCACATGCCGACAGCTGCAATTGCGGCTTTGTTTACTTGCGGGTACCGGGCGTGACGTCATAACGTCGCGCCAGGGCCTCCAACGGTCATAGAGATGACTGATGACCATCTGGTCACCAGTCATCTCTATGCTTCCCAGACAGCGCCGGCCGGCACCGGATGGCGGTGGGAGGGGGGGACGTCCCCTCCCGCCGCCTATAAGAACGATCAAACGGCGGAACTGCCACTTTGATCATTCTTATACACAGAATCGGCAGCTGAAGACGTGATATCTGAATGATGCAGGCATCATTCAGATATCACCGAACAAAGTCGAGGACGTTAAAAGATGGCCTCCGGTTGTAAAGTGGTTAAAGCAAGTCAAATCTGAAGTTTAAGGTGAATGTCCCATTAAAATAATTTAGATGTTTCTTGAAAAGAACAGTGGAAACAGTCTACCCAACGTTTTGAAAAATGTAAAGATGATTTTCTATTTTTCACTGTTTTGAGTGAAAGTCATATGGTAGAATGTTCCTTCTTCACAGGTTTCTAGTACAGTACATGCTAACTAGTGTACTATATGGTGGGCATATCATCTAGAGTGGTGTTACAATAAACTCTCCTATGTTTGGCCAACATAACACAGATATATTTTTAATCTCTAGTGAGTTTATAAATCTATCTTAATAAAGCCTCAAATAAAATTATACTGTAAATAAAATATATTTTTAGAGCATTGCATAGCAGATACTGTTGGAATTATATTTTCTATGTATTATTGCATTGCGTAGTCTAGTCTAAATACAATTTTCATCTAAGATGTTGCATATTTCTATGTGGGAATATGGGGTTGTCAAAAGTGGAACTTCATCCAAAAAGGGACGTTTCACTCTTTCTCCTTCTCTCCACTCCTCCTTCCCCTGCCATATTTGAAACTATTCTTTGGGGGGGGGGGGGGTGGATACTTTGTTTTTGACAGGTACCATCTCCTAACTTCCATTTGGATTGCAGGAATTTACCTTCAATCTGCCCCCCCCCCCCCATTAGCAGCCTTCTAGGACACATCACAGGTCCCAGAAGGCTGCAGGACCAATAACAAAGGCCTGTGTGGCTCACACATGCACTGTGGGCAGCCAGCTATGAAGCGGAAAGGAGTCACAGCTGGTTGTCCACAGCTAACATGCTGATGCCGGGGACCCAAAGACCAATGAAGAACCAGGCAGCACTAAATTATTGGACTGGTGAGTGTCTATTTATTAAAAGTCAGCAGCTGCAGTTTTTGCAGCTGCTGACTTAAACTTTTTGCAGAATTGATGGAAGAACCGCTTTAATGCATTAGGCCCCATGTACACGGGACTCTGCTAAACGTATGTTCAGAGGCACTTGGATGCTTATTTCAACTGCCCCTGAACTCATTCAATGTTATCCTATGTGACCATGAACACAGTCTTGTTTATTGCCATTTTTAGGCAGTTGCGTTTAACAGCGTTTCTTTGAATGAAAAAAAAATGGGTTCAGACACCGAAGATTTCCACGTTTCAGACGACAAACGCGACTAAACGCTGTAACCCGCGTTTAGCAGCGTTTCGTTTATAGTTGTTTTTCGTTTTTGCCGTTTAACCACTTAACGACCGCCGCATGTATATATACGTCCACAGAATGGCACGTACAGGCAGATGGGCGTACATGTACGTCCCTGCCTTTCTGCGGGTCGGGGGTCCGATCGGGACCCCCCCCCCCGGTACATGCGGCAGTCGGTTCTTCCGTGGGAGTGATCCGGGATGAGGGGGAGGCTATTTGTTTCTAGCCACCCCCTCCCGATCGCTCCCCGAAGCTGAAGAATGGGGAGAGCCATATGTAAACACGGCTTTCCCGGGCTTCACTGTGGCGGCTGCATCGATCGTGTCATCCCTTTTATAGGGAGACACAATCGATGATGTCAGACCTACAGCCACACCCCCCTACAGTTGTAAACACACATTAGGTGAAACATAACTCCTTCAGTGCCCCCTGTGGTTAACTCCCAAACTGCAACTGTCATTTTCACAATAAACAATGCAATTTAAATGCATTTTTTGCTGTGAAAATGACAATGGTCCCAAAAATGTGTCAAAATTGTCCGAAGAGTCCGCCATAATGTCGCAGTCACGAAAAAAATCGCTGATCGCCGCCATTAGTAGTAAAAAAAAAAAATTAATAAAAATGCAATAAAACTATTCCCTATTTTGTAAACGCTATAAATTTTGCGCAAACCAACCGATAAACGCTTATTGCGATTTTTTTACCAAAAATATGTAGAAGAATACGTATCGGCCTAAACTGAGGAAAAAAATTTTTTTTATATATTTTTGGGGGATATTTATTATAGAAAAAAGTAAAAAATATTGCATTTTTTTCAAAACTGTCGCTCTATTTTTGTTTATAGCGCAAAAAATAAAAACAACAGAGGTGATCAAATACCACCAAAAGAAAGCTCTATTTGTGGGAAAAAAAGGACGTCAATTTTTGGGAGCCACGTCGGAAGCCCGAGCAATTGTCTGTTAAAGCGACGCAGTGCTGAATCGCAAAACCTGGCCTGGGCCTTTAGCTGCATTTTGGTTAATAAAAAAAATCGAAATGCAAACGCGCCAAAACTGAAGTTTTAAACGTGGGTTACTATCTGTCAAGTTAAATCGTTCAGGAGCAATTTCTAGATTGTAAGCTCTAACGAGCAGGGCCCTCTGATCCCTCCTGTATTGCTTTGTATTGTGACTGTACTGTCTTCCCTGATGTAAAGCGCTGCGCAAACTGTTGGCGCTATATAAATCCTGTATAATAATAATAATAATTGCAAAAACGTCCCGTGTACATGAAACCTTACCTGCATTAAGGTAAAAAAAAACTCCACTAGTTGCACCCCCCAGTCCATATATTGAATTTGTGGCCTGGCTATTGACATTTATATATATATGTATACATACAGTACATACCAAAAGTTTGGACACACCTTCTCATTCAAAGAGTTTTCTTTATTTTCATGACTATGAAAATTGTAGATTCACACTGAAGGCATCAAAACTATGAATTAACACATGTGAAATTGTACATAACAAAAAAGTGTGAAACAACTGAAAATATATTTCATATTCTAGGTTCCTCAAAGTAGCCACCTTTTGCTTTGATTACTGCTTTGACACACTCTTGGCATTCTCTTGATGAGCTTCAAGAGGTAGTCACCTGGCGCAACACCCCATCACTCTCCTTCTTGGTCAAATAGCCCTTACACAGCCTGGAGGTGTGTTTGGGGTCATTGTCCTGTTAAAAAATAAATGATGGTCCAACTAAACGCAAACCGGATGGAATAGCATGCCGCTGCAAGATGCTGTGGTAGCCATGCTGGTTCAGTATGCCTTCAATTTTGAATAAATCCCCAACAGTGTCACCAGCAAAGCCCCCCCACACCATCACACCTCCTCCTCCATGCTTCACGGTGGGAACCAGGCATGTAGAGTCCATCCGTTCACCTTTTCTGCGTCGCACAAAGACACGGGGGTTGGAACCAAAGATCTCAAGTTTGGACTCATCAGACCAAAGCACAGATTTCCACTGGTCTAATGTCCATTCCTTGTGTTCTTTAGCCCAAGCAAGTCTCTTCTGCTTGTTGCCTTTCTTTAGTAGTGGTTTCCTAGCAGATATTCTACCATGAAGGCTTGATTCACACAGTCTCCTCTTAACAGTTCTAGAGATGTGTCTGCTGCAAAAGGTGGCTACTTTGAAGAACATAGAATATGAAATATATTTTCAGTTGTTTCACACTTTTTTGTTATGTATAATTCCAATTGTGTTAATTCATAGTTTTGATGCCTTCAGTGTGAATCTACAATTTTCATAGTCATGAAAATAAAGAAAACTCTTTGAATGAGAAGGTGTGTCCAAACTTTTGGTCTGTACTGTATATATATATATATATATATATATATATATATATATAGAGAGAGAGAGAGATATATAGTTACATTAAACTGTATATATATATATATATATATATATATATATATATAGTTACATTAAAAAAACTCCACTAGTTGCTCCCCCCCCCCATTCCCCCTCAGTCCATATATTGAATGTGTGGCCTGGCTATTGACATTATATATATATATATTTTTTTTTTTTTTTTAAAGAAGCAGTAAATGAGCCTTAAAATAAGCCCTCACTTGACCTATATATCTGCAGGTACTGTATAACAATCTATCCCCAAAATTCACAATAACGTATCACATTTCAAGGCTGGATAATATATTGTTCTTCATCTTATTTACTGACTGGTAAGCACTGTTTTTGTACTTCATATACTCACACACACTGAATCTCAGCAGTAGTGATGAGATTTATTACTGCTGAGCATATCATGGTTATTATCCCAGCTGGTGGTTTTTATGGGTAGAATATATTGGATTACTCTGTTTGCACTGTTAATCCTCCTCCACTCCCCCTACCCATATGAGTCTTACATCTTCCATTTCTTTTCTGAAATACTGATATATTGATGTTGATATATTGCATAATAAATGAGAAAGCCTTCTGATTACGGACCCCTGAACTGCAGTATGGAGTCTGTATATAGATAGTAACACACACACACAGACTATTGGACATAGATATAACTACTGACTGGAATGGTACCAGCTGATTGAAGAAAAGACAATGTAGCACCAATATTTAAAAAGGGCACAAAATACATCCCTGTGAATTACAGACCAATTAGGCTAACATCAATATTATGTAAGCTCTTGAAGGGGATGATAAGGGACTATATACAAGATTTTATTGATGAGAACGGTATCATTAGCAGTAATCAGCATAGATTTATGAAGAATATTTCTTCCCAAACCAATCTATTAACCTTCTATGAGGAGGTGAGATGCCATCTAGATAAAGGAAGACCCGCAGCAAAAGCATTTGACACAAACGTTTATTTTACAAAATAGGGTCCATTAGCATGGACCATAGGGTGAGTACATGGATTGAAAACTGGCTACAAGGACGAGTTCAGTGGGTGGATATAAAGGAGGAGTACTCGGAATGGTCAGGGGTGGATAATGGGGTACCCCAGGGTTCTGTGCTGGGACCAAACCTATTTAATTTGTTGATAAACAACCTGAAGAAAGGGGTTTATAGTGCAATCTCTGTATTTTCAGATGGTACTAAGCTAAGCAGGGCAATAACTTCTCTGCAGGATGTGGAAACCTTGCTAAAGATCTGAAGAAATAAATGAGGTGGGCACCTAATGAGGTTCAATGTAGAAAAATGTAAAATAATGCATTTGGGTGGCAAAAATATGAATGCAATTTATGCACTGGGGGAATCTAGGATGGAAAAGGACCTGGGGGTCCTAGTAGATGATAGGCTCAGCAATGGCATGCAATGCCAAGCTGCTGCTAACGAGATGCCACATACCGGTGGGGATATCCGCTATCTGTGTGAAGAATGTGGAAAAGGGGACATTTTTTACACATGTTATGTGTTATGTCAATAGTCTCTTCTTCCAGGCGTTTCGTTCTCCCAATATTCAGGACTCAGGCTTCCTTCAAAAGTACAAAGTTTATTCTTCAAGATAGACAAGCAAAAAGTCAATGCTTACATAGTGACAGCTGGTTACACATGGCAAGATTGTAATATAGAAGGTTTCAGAAGGAGGAATGATTTGATGGTACATCATCTTTCTGCTGGGTGGGGTCCCTTCCAGTAGGGTCGGGTAACCCCCATTTCCTAACTAGCTACTCAAACCACATGGATTCTTATACTGTTCTTAAAGACAAGCTAAGCATTTTTTGCTTTTAGAATAGCTCCAAAAAATGTAGCATTAACTGTCTCAGAAGTAACACCCACTTGTGTATATTAACCGCTTGCCGACCAGCCGCCGCAGTTATACGGCAGGTCGGCTCTGCTGGGCGAGATCACGTAGATCTACGTCATCTCGCCAAGCAGCCAATAGGGGTCCCAAAAATGTGTCAAAAGTGTCCGCCATAATGTTGCGGGACCGATAAAAATCGCTGATCGCCGCCATTACTAGTAAAAAAAAAATATTAATTAAAATGCCATAAAACTATCCCCTATTTTGTAAACGCTATAACTTTTGCGCAAACCAATCAATAAACGCTTATTGCGATTTTTTTATGAAAAATATGTAGAAGAATACGTATCGGCCTAAACTGAGGAAAAAAATATATTTTTTTAGATATTTTTGGGGGATATTTATTATAGCAAAAAGTAAAAAATATAAAAAAATTGGAAAATTGTTGCTCTATTTTTGTTTATAGCGCAAAAAATAAAAACAGCAGAGGTGATCAATTACCACCAAAAGAAAGCTCTATTTGTGGGGAAAAAAAGGACGCCAATTTTGTTTGGGAGCCACATCGCATGACTGCGGAATTGTCAGTTAAAGCGACGCAGTGCCGAATCGCAAAAAGTGGCCTGGTCTTTGACCAGCAATATGGTCCGGGGCTTAAGTGGTTAAGTAACCTAACTCCACCCATTGTCTTGACGTAGAACTTCAAAAATACATGTAACCTACAACAGATGACCTTTCTCTTTCCTCATCAACCTTCAAAATTAACATGTTTTCAATAAAGATGTCAGAAACTCTTATCACATAAAATAGTAATAAATTCAAAATCTAACAATTCCCCCTCAATGCACTATAATTAACAAACAAAATAAGTGCATTCATCTTAAATAATAAATGTTTCTGATCCTCTTTTTTCCAATACAAACAATACAATTTAGCATTTAAGATATTGTAGATAAACTTTTTCTAAAACTCTGAGATATTCCTGTAAAATATTTAACCATTTCATTCCATCAAGAAACTATAAATTATTATATTTATTAATTTTTATTTATTCTCCATCTAAATTATGTAATATTAAAATTTTTCTTCCTTTGCCTCCATACATTTTACTTCTTATAACTTCAACCATATCATATAACTATTTTAACATAAAGAAGAAAATATAAATATATTTGATGTATATATAAATATATTTTATGTATCAAAATATATTACTCTATAATATAAATTATTAATTTAATAAATATAATTTCTTGCATTCTTTTGAAATTTAAATAACCAAATCATTTCTACATTATAAGTTTTTTTATACATTATCCTTGACACTGAACAATTATAAACATAATACGTAATCTACTCGTCTGTGGATACATAAAAACATAACTTTCCCATTTGATATATTCTATCTTTCTATTTATTTTTCTATCTATTTAATTTATTTATCTATCCATTTAAATTTGTTTATCTATCCATGACCTTGCAGCAACTCTTTATTTTATTTTTTTCAATGTTCCATATTTTTTAATTCAACAATAACTCTGTTTAGACACATTAAAATCCTTTCCTTCCACATAAGCCTGTATGTACTCAAATGTACATGTTATTGTACATTCTTGCAATAACAAACTATCCATCCAACTTTCCCAAGTTATGTGTTCTATAAAAATGAATAAAAAATAATTATTCTATGTGAAATAATAATTCTATGTGTATCAATATGTATTCCTATAAAATATTTAGAAACCAAAATATAACAACTATTATGTAAACTAAGCTAGTATCATTACTATTAGTTATTATTACAAAGATTTTTTATATATTTCAAAAAATTCCTATATTAGAATTACATCCCAACTCCCCCTCACATAATGATCGACCGATCAATATGTCACTTTTGATGTAAGTCCATATGAATAAATCATTGAAGTTCATCCAAAAATGATAATCCTTGATAACATAATCAAAAAAACAAGTAGTAACAAATAGAAGTTTATTTTCTTCAGTTTAGAGCTTGTTTCATGGTCATGGAAAAATCCAAAAAATAAAATAACCTTCCCAATTGAAATTCCAATTGAAATTTCAGTTGGCATTTCTATTGGCATCCTCGGTACCTTCAGATCTATAATTCTTAACCATAACTTTAGCTACTGGAATAAATTACGAAACATACTCATAAGAAGTAGAAATCTTATTCAAAACATAATTTCCATTCAAATTTAGCAAAGGCCTAGCTATGTTTTGTGAACAAACTTCTGAAATTCCTATACCTGTACTTTGTCCTATACAACCGATTGCAAATAACTATGTATGCTAATCTCAAAAGACATAGAAGAACAGACATTCTTCATCCTGTCATTAACTCCAAAAAATTAACAAACCCTACAGAAGGTGAACTCGATATTGTGTCAATCTCGCTCCCCTTCTCGGCGAGATTGAGCACCTACGAGCCCCATCGCGGGAGCCAGCGCCGAGCTGGCTTGCCGCGATGGAGACAGAGCCGTCATAGAAGCGACGGGAGATCCGACTTGGATTCCCGCCAATTCTACACGTGTGCAGCGTTTGTTATGAATCCTGAGGGGGAAGTCCCCGCCGGATTTTAAATAAAAATCCAGCATGGGTTCCCCCTCAGGAGCATACCGGGCCCTTAGGTCTGTTATGGGTTGTAAGGAGAGCCCCCCTACGCCGAAAAAAAACAGCGTAGGGGGTCCCCCTACAATCCATACCAGACCCGTATCCAAAGCACGCTACCCGGCCAGCCAGGAAGGGAGTGGGGACGAGCGAGCGCCCCCCCCTCCTGAGCCGTACCAGGCTGCATGCCCTCAACATGGGGGGGTTGGGTGCTCTGGGGCAGGGGGGCGCACTGCGGCCCCCCCACCTCAGAGCACCCTGTCCCCATGTTGATGAGGACAGGGCCCCTTCCCGACAACCCTGGCCGTTGGTTGTCGGGGTATGCGGGCGGGAGGCTTATCGGAATCTGGGAGCCCCCTTTAATAAGGGGGCCCCCAGATACCGGCCCCCCACCCTAAGTGAATGAGTATGGGGTACATCGTACCCCTACCCATTCACCTGCAAGAAAAGTGGTAAAAACACAAATAAACCACACAGGGTATTTAAATATTTTATTAGTCTGCTCCGGAGGCCTCCCCTGTCTTCTTTAGCTCTTTTACCAGGGTAGGCTTCTTCTTCCGATTTCCGGGGGTCTTCTCCTGCTCTCCGGGGTCTTCACCGCTCTTCTGTGACGTCTTCTCCGCTCCGGGGGTCTTTTCAGCTCTTCTGTGACGTCTTCTCCGCTCCGGGGGTCTTCTCAGCTCTGGGGGGGGTCTTCTTCTATATTCGCCGCTCTCCGCTCTTGACTCGGCGCACCCCGGTTCTTCCTCCCGCTGTCCGGTTCCTTCTCCTTCAGGGCTGGCCGCCGCTATACTGGCAGCGGTCAGTCCGCTCTTCTGTAACGTCATCTTCTTCTCTTCTCGTCTTCCGTCTTCTCCAGATGTTGACACGCCGGCCGGCTCTTCTCGCTGCAATGACGTGTGCCCGGCTTGCGTCGGATTTATATACGGTATCACATGGGTAGGTACAGAGCATGATGGGACTGTGAGGCCTATATAAATCCGACGCAAGCCAGGCACACGTCATTGCAGCGAGAAGAGCCGGCCGGCGTGTCAACATCTGGAGAAGACGGAAGACGAGAAGAGAAGAAGATGACGTTACAGAAGAGCGGACTGACCGCCGCCAGTATAGCGAAGCGCCCCCATGTCGCCGAGAATCAGCGCGATGCTGTCGTGCTAAAAACACAATATCACAAACACCTACTGTATGTTTAGAAGAGTTTTTAAACGAAAAAATATAACAGGTAAATAAGTCACCTAGTATTTACTTTTTCTTGAATCATCTTAGACTTTAAAATACTATTGATTCATTCTACTATATCTGGGCACTAAAGATGATAAGAAACATAAAAACTTTATCAAATAACTAAAATTGAAAAATTAATGAAGATCTAATGCAAGATGAAGAGGTTGTAGATAAGATTAAAAGGGAATTAGAACTGTATTTTAAAGAAAATAGTTCAGAACATCTGTCAGAAGCATTAGTATGGGAAGCTCACAAGGCCTATATCAGGGACATTTTGATCGCAATTGGAACAGCTAAAAAAAAAGAAAGTAGGAGGAAACGAGATGAGTTACATAAATCAATTCTTGACCTCGAATCGAGACATAAACAAACAGGTGATTGTGTAGCTGGACGCTCGGTTATCCTGAAAAGGGAGGAACTAAGGGACCTCAATGAACAAGAAAATAGAACAGCCTGTTACAGAGTTAAGAAAGAGAGGTACCAATGGGGGGATTTGTTGAGTAAATATCTAGCTAAAATGTTAAAAAACGAATCTAAAGGAAACTTTATTGAAAGTATACAAACGAGTAAAGGCAACAAGGTATACACAACCCCTGAAATTGTGGGAGTATTCCAAGAATACTATGGGAGGCTGTACTCAATATCTCAAAACAATCCCCCTGAGAACGTGAAAAGGAGAGCAGTATATTACAAAAAAATTCTAAATGAAGCAGGTTTAAAAAAAATACCAGCAGATAAACTCCACTTTTTAGAGGATCCTATAACAGAAACGGAAATTAGGAAAAATCTAAGTGAGTCCCCAACAGGGCAAAGCCCAGGCCCTAATGGGTTAACAACCACGTATTATAGGAAATTTAGTGACATCTTAGTCCCTAGGATGTGTTCTTATACAGTATGAACGGCATCGGCACCAATTGGAACATCTGCCGCGAGACACTGGAGGCCACGATTACGATTATCCCCAAAGTAGGTAAAGATCCCTTATTGTGTTTCAGTTATAGACCTATCTCTCTATTAAATGCGGACGTAAAGCTGTTCGCTAAAATCTTAGCTGGAAGGATGAAGAATATTATGAATAAACTGGTATATAATGATCAAGTGGGGTTTATCCGAGGTAGGGAAAGTAGAGATAACAGTATTAAGACACTTTTACTGATACAGAAAATAAAAGAGGGTAAGTCCCCAGGTCTACTTCTGTCAATAGATGCCGAAAAAGCTTTCGACAGAGTAGACTGGGGATTTCTTCAGAATACTCTAGAGTTCTATGGGGTAGGCCCAGATATTGGGGTGGATAAAAGCTCTTTATAACCACCCAACTGCCAGGGTTAAGGTAAATTGGACGGTATCTGGGCTTTTCGAGATGTTTAACGGGACCCGACAGGGTTGTCCCTTGTCACCCTTATTGTTTATCCTGTTTCTAGAACCTTTACTGTCTGGGATTAGAAACAACCCCGACATTGAGGGGATACAGACAGATGACGGGGAACACAAAATCGCGGCATATGCCGATGATATTCTGTTATACATAGTGAATCCAACCACATCTCTCCCTAACCTTTTAAAAACTCTTAAATAGAGTTGAGCGGACACCTGGATGTTCGGGTTCGGACCCGAACCCGGACTTTGAAAAAAAAGTTCTAGTTCGGGACCGAATCCGACCCAAACCCGAACCCCATTGAAGTCAATGGGGACCCGGACTTTTGACTACAAAAATGTCTCTAAAAAACTAAGGGAAAGGACTGGAGGGCTGCAAATGGCAGCAAAATGTCGGGAAGAGCATGGCAAGTACTCTGGAAATAAATGTGGATAGGGAAATAACTTAAAATAACATTAAAAAATAAATATATAATCATTTTGGCCTAGGACGACGAGGTCCATACAGTTTTGTTCAAAATTATTCAACCCCCCAATGCTGTAAAGGGTTTTAGGGAGTTTAGTGTACATTTGTAATTGTATTCAGAATGAAATAATACAAGGACTTCTTAAAGAACCATATGCAACTAAAATGACATCAATTGGTTTTGTAATACAGTAGTAAATGTTTATTTTGTGAATTCTTCATTTACACAATTATTCAACCCCTTAAAGACTACCACTCTGAAGAACAGAGGTTCATTGAAGTGTTTTCAATCAGGTATTGAAAACAACTGTGGATGTCAGGGAGCGGCAATAAAGCCTAATAAGCACCAGGAAGACAAGAGAATAGGTGATTACTCTTCACAGGAAGGGCAATGGCTATAAGAAGATTGCAAAGATGTTAAACATACCAAGAGACACCATAGGAAGCATCATTCGCAAATTCAAGGCAAAGGGCACTGTTGAAACGCTACCTGGTCGTGGCAGAAAGAAGATGCTGACTTCGACTGCTGTGCGCTACCTGAAGCGTAGAGTGGAGAAAAGTCCCCGTGTGACTGCTGAGGAACTGAGAAAAGATTTGTCAGATGTGGGTACTGAAGTGTCTGCTCAGACAATACGGCGCACACTGCGTAATGAAGGCCTCCATGCCAGAACTCCCAGGCGCACCCCCTTGCTGTCTCCAAAGAATAAGAAGAGTCGACTGCAGTATGCCAAAAGTCATGTGGACAAACCACAGAAGTTTTGGGATTGTGTTCTGTGGACTGCTGAAACAAAATTAGAACGGTTTGGGCCCATGGATCAAAGCTATGTTTGGAGAAGGAAGAACAAGGCCTATGATGAAAAGAACACCTTGCCTACTGTGAAGCATGGCGGGGGGTCAATCATGCTTTGGAGCTGTTTTGCTTCTGCAGGTACAGGGAAGCAGCAGCGTGTGCAAGATACCATCAATTCTCTTCAGTACCAGGAGATATTGGATGACAATGTGATGCAGTCCGTCACAAACCTGAGGCTTGGGAGACGTTGGACCTTTCAACAGGACAATGATCCCAAGCATACCTCCAAGTCCACTAGAGCATGGTTGCAGATTAAAGGCTGGAACATTTTGGAGTGGCCATCGCAGTCACCAGACTTAAATCCGATTGAGAACCTCTGGTGGGACTTAAAGAAAGCAGTTGCAGTGCGCAAGCCTAAGAATGTGACTGAAGGTGGAAGCGGCGGTGAAGGAGGAGGAGGTAGCCAACACAGCAGGTTTTGGTTTTTAATTGATTTATTTTTTAAATTAGGGTAAACATCAAAACAGTGAGAAAGATCTAGGGTTGCTACCTCATCCCTTTAAACCTGAACACAGAGTAATTACACAGGTTCTGGGGCTAATTTAATGTCGATAAGGCACCAAGTGTGTTTAATTAGCAGCACCTTAATCAGCCAGAGAACCTGTGTAATTAATATGTTTTTGCTTTTAAAGGGATGAGATGGTAACCCTAGAAAGATCAGAAAAAAAACAATGGCTGGGTAAGGCCGGCCCGGTGTCTATTCTGCACAAGGTACGGACAAGTCCTCTGGGATCCATGCCTGGTTCATTTTAATGAACGTGAGCTTGTCCACATTGGCTCTGGACAGGCAGCTGCGCTTGTCTGTGATAACGTCCCCTGCCGTGCTAAATACACAATCAGACAATACACTGGCCGCAGGGCAGGCCAGCACCTCCAAGGCGTAAAGGGCAAGCTCAGGCCATGTGCCCAATTTGGAGACCCAGAAGTTTAAGGGGGCATAGCCGTCATTCAGTACGTGTAGGCGTGTGCACACATACTGCTCCACCATGTTGCTGAAATGCTGCCTCCTGCTAAAACGTTCCATATCAGCTGGTGGTGCAGTTTGTTGTGGCGTGCTGACAAAGCTTTTCCACATTTCGACCATGCTAACCCTGCCTTCTGAGGTGCTGGTGGTGCCCCTGCGTTGGCGACCTCTTCCTCCTCCTCTGCCTTCGCCTTCTGCTTCCACTGTGCCCCCGCTGCCAGGTGGGAATTGCACCAGCAGCGCGTCTACCAGCGTGCGCTTGTACTCACGCATCTTGCGTTCAAGCTCCAGTGAGGGAATTGAGGACGGTACATTGTCCTTGTAACGGGGATCCAGCAGCGTGGCCACCCAGTAATCAGCACCTGTTATAATGTGCGAAACATGCCGTTGCGGAGACACTGCAGCATGTAATTGCTCATGTGTGCCAGGCTGCCCAGAGGCAACGAAAAGCTGTCCTCTGTGGGAGGTGTATCATCTGTGTCCTCTGTATCCCCCCAGCCACGCACCAGTAATGGCCATGAGCTGGTCTGGATGCCATCCTGCTGTGAACATGGTTCCTCCTCCTCCTCCATGTCTTCCTCCTCCTCATCCTCCACCGCGTCATCCTCCAGAACTGTGCCCTTGCTGGACAATTGTGTACCTGGCCTTTGTTGGTGCACGAACCCACCCTCGGAGCCACTTTTGAATGACTGCCCTGAAAGCCTTGGAAATGATCCCGATTCCTCCTCCTCCTCCTCCTGTGCCACATCCTCTTCCATCATCGCCCGTAGCGTTTTTTCAAGGAGGCATAGAACTGGGATAGTCACGCTGAGAGCGGCGTCATCGGCACTGGTCATGTTGGTGGAGTACTCGAAACAGCGCAACAAGGCACACAGGTCTCGCATGGAGGCCCAGTTATTGGTGGTGAAGTGGTTCTGTTCCGCAGAGCGACTCACACGTGCGTGCTGCAGCTGAAACTCCACTATCGCCTGCTGCTCGCACAGTCTGGCCAGCATGTGCAAGGTGGAGTTCCACCTTGTGGGCACATCACATATTAGGGGGTAAGCGGGAAGGCAGAAGTTACGCTGCAGCGCTGCCAGGCGAGCAGCAACAGGGTGAGAACGCCGAAAGTGCGCACAGACGGACCACACTTTCTGCAGCAGCTGTGGCATATCGGGGTAAGTTTTCAGGAAACTCTGCACCACCAAATTCAGCACATGCGCCAGGCAAGGGATGTGCGTCAAACCGGCTAGGCCCAGAGCTGCTACGAGATTTCGCCCGTTATCGCACACCACCAGGCCCGGCTTGAGGCTCACTGACGCCAACCACTCATCGGTCTGTTGTTCCATGTCCCTCCACAACTCCTGCGCGGTGTGTGGTTTTTCCCCCAAACAGGAAAGTTTTAAAACTGCCTGCTGGCGTTTAACCATGGCTGTGCTGAAGTTGGTGGTGAATTTGTTACGCTGACTGGATGAGGAGGCGGTAGAGGATGAGGAAGCGGAGTAGGAGGAGTTAGGAACAGGAGGCAAACTGAAGCGCCCTGCAATCCTCGGTGGTGGAAGGACATGCGCCAAACTGCAATCCGCCTCAGGCCCAGCCGCCACTGCATTTACCCAGTGCGCTGTTAGGGAGATATAATGTCCCTGACCGTGCTTACTGGTCCACGTATCCGTAGTTAGGTGGACCTTGGCACAGATGGCGTTGCGCAGTGCACACCTGATTTTGTCACCCACTTGGTTGTGCAGGGAAGGGATGGCTTGCCTGGAAAAGTAGTGGCGGCTGGGCACGACGTACTGTGGGGCAGCCAATGCCATCAGGCTTTTAAAACTCTGCGTCTCCACCAGACGGAATGACAGCATTTCAAAGGCCAGTAATTTTGAAATGCTGGCATTCAGGGCCAGGGATCGCGGGTGGGTAGGGGGGTACTTCCTCTTCCGCTCCAGTGTTTGGGAGATAGAGAGCTGAATGCTTCCATGGGACATTGTGGAGATGTTTGGGGACCCAGGTGGTAGTATTGCTTGCCGGTCCTCTAATTGAGGGGTGGCAGGTGGCACTGTCACTACAGAGGTGGATTAAGAGGCCGAGAGGCCCGAGACTGATGCAGAAGAGGAAGCAGGAGGAGCCAGAGACCTTTCTTGGTTTTTGAGGTGTCTACTCCACTGCAGCTCGTGCTTTGCACTTAGATGCCTGGTCATGCAGGTTGTGCTCAGGTTGAGAACGTTTATGCCTCGCTTCAGGCTCTGATTGCACAACGTGCAAACCACGCGTGTCTTGTCATCAGCACATTGTGTGAAGAACTGCCACGCTAGGGAACTCCTTGGACCTGGCTTTGGTGTGCTCGGTCCCTTGCTTTGTTGGGCAGTAGCAGGCGTACTGTCTAGGGGACGGACGCTCTGCTTTGGCACCCTGCTCCCTCTTCTGCTGTGCTGGTGGCTCTGTGCGACCACCGCCTCTTCCTCCGAACTACATGGGTCACCAGCATGAGGTTGATTCCATGTCGTGTCGAGGACCTCATCGTCCTCCACATCATCTTCCACCCAGTCTTCACCACTGCCCTCCTTGTCGGTCTGCACAATTGCAAAAGCACCAGCAGTTGGCAACTGTGTTTCATCATCATCCAAGACGTGCTGTGATGGTCCCCCCATGTACTCATCTTGAAATATAAGTGGTTGGGCATCGGTGCACTCAATCTCTTCCACTTCTGGGGCTGGGCTAGGTGGATGGCCCTGGGAACACATGCTAACAGACTCATCAAAAAGAAGAAGAGACTGCTGCATGATTTGGGGCTCAGACTGCTTGGCTGATTTGCAAGGGGGTGAGGTGAAAGACTGATGGTGGACATCGGCTGCAGGCACCAACTCTGAACTTTCAGCACAAGACTGGTTGGAAAACAATGTGAAGGAACTGGAGGCACTGTCAGCAACCCAATCTACTACCGCCTGTTCTGCTCCTGGCCTCAACATTCGTAGAGCTGGATTAGGCCCAACCAAATACCGCTGCAGGCTCTGTCGGCTACTCGCACCTGAGAAAGGTGTTTCACTTGTGCGTGTAGCTGGCACAGATCGACCACGTCCTCTCCCTGTAACAGGAGCTCCACCAGCAGCACCACGACCGCGGCCAGGTCCCTTATTTGACATTTTCCTCATATTTCTCAAAATATGGATCTTGCCCTAAATGGGTGTTTTTTAAATACAACAATAGTGTAATATGGTGAAATAGGCAGAGATTCACCTATATATTTCTCTACCTATAGCAAGAAGCAGGAACCTAGCCCTAAACAATGTACTGCACAGACAGTATGTCACAGGGGACAGGTAGAGTGCTGGTGAAATTTGCAGAGATTCACCTATATGATTCTCTACCTATGGCAAGAAGCAGGAACCTAGCCCTAAACAATGTAGTGCACAGACAGTATATCACAGGGGACAGGTAGAGTGCTGGTGAAATAGGCAGAGATTCACCTATATATTTCTCTACCTATAGCAAGAAGCAGGAACCTAGCCCTAAACAATGTACTGCACAGACAGTATATCACAGGGGACAGGTGGAGTGCTGGTGAAATAGGCAGAGATTCACCTATATATTTCTCTACCTATAGCAAGAAGCAGGAACCTATCCCTAAACAATGTACTGCACAGACAGTATGTCACAGGGGACATGTAGAGTGCTGGTGAAATTTGCAGAGATTCACCTATATATTTCTCTACCTATGGCAAGAAGCAGGAACCTAGCCCTAAACAATGTAGTGCACAGACAGTATATCACAGGGGACAGGTAGAGTGCTGGTGAAATAGGCAGAGATTCACCTATATATTTCTCTACCTATAGCAAGAAGCAGGAACATAGCCCTAAACAATGTACTGCACAGACAGTATATCACAGGGGACAGGTGGAGTGCTGGTGAAATAGGCAGAGATTCACCTATATATTTCTCTACCTATAGCAAGAAGCAGGAACCTAGCCCTAAACAATGTACTGCACATACAGTATATCACAGGGGACAGGTGGAGTGCTGGTGAAATATGCAGAGAGTCACCTACAGATTGCTGTCCCTATAGCAAATAGCTGGAACCTCTCCCTCAACTATGTACTGGACACACACAGTATATCACAGGTGGTGGCAGGTGCAGTGCTGGTGAAATATACAGAGAGTGACCTATAGATTGCTGTCCCTATAGGAAACAGCTGGAACCTCTCCCTCAACTATGTACTGGACACACACAGTATATCACAGGTGCACAGGTGGTGGCAGGTGCAGTGCTGTTGAAATATACAGAGAGTCACCTATAGATTGCTGTCTCTATAGGAAATAGCTGGAACCTCTCCCTCAACTATGTACTGGACACACACGGTATATCACAGGTGCACAGGTGGTGGCAGGTGCAGTGCTGTTGAAATATACAGAGTCACCTATAAATTGCTGTCCCTATAGGAAATAGCTGGAACCTCTCCCTCAACTATGTACTGGACACACACAGTATATCACAGGTGCAC
Source organism: Rana temporaria (assembly GCF_905171775.1). Taxonomy (NCBI): domain Eukaryota; kingdom Metazoa; phylum Chordata; class Amphibia; order Anura; family Ranidae; genus Rana; species Rana temporaria. Next base: position 68,191,768 of record NC_053495.1, on the reverse strand, counting down.
AGGTGGTGACAGGTGCAGTGCTGTTGAAATATACAGAGTCACCTATAGATTGCTGTCCCTATAGGAAATAGCTGGAACCTCTCCCTCAACGATGTACTGGACACATACAGTATATCACAGGTGCACAGGTGGTGGCAGGTGCAGTGCTGTTAACATATACAGAGTCACCTATAGATTGCTGTCCCTATAGGAAATAGCTGGAACCTCTCCCTCAACTATGTACTGGACACACATAGTATATCACAGGTGCACAGGTGGTGACAGGTGCAGTGCTGTTGAAATATACAGAGTCACCTATAGATTGCTGCCCCTATAGGAAATAGCTGGAACCTCTCCCTCAACTATGTACTGGACACACACAGTATATCACAGGTGCACAGGTGGTGACAGGTGCAGTGCTGTTGAAATATACAGAGTCACCTATAGATTGCTGCCCCTATAGGAAATAGCTGGAACCTCTCCCTCAACTATGTACTGGACACACACCGTATATCACAGGTGCACAGGTGGTGGCAGGTGCAGTGCTGTTGAAATATACAGAGTCACCTATAGATTGCTGTCCCTATAGGAAATAGATGGAACCTCTCCCTCAACTATGTACTGGACACACACAGTATATCACAGGTGCACAGGTGGTGACAGGTGCAGTGCTGTTGAAATATACAAAGTCACCTATAGATTGCTGTCACTATAGGAAATAGCTGGAACCTCTCCCTCAACTATGTACTGGACACACACAGTATATCACAGGTGCACAGGTGGTGGCAGGTGCAGTGCTGTTGAAATATACAGAGTCACCTATAGATTGCTGTCCCTATAGCAAATAGCTGAACAAAATTCCTAAACTATATGAAGCAGATGTCACAGTAATAAAGAGTGCTTGTTTAGATTTCTGAAGCAAGATACACCTCTCTGACACTGTCCCTCAATAAACAGCAACCTGTGCCTATAGCAAATAGCTGAACAAAATTCCTAAGCTATATGAAGCAGATGTCACAGAAATAAAGAGTGCTTGTTTAGATTTCTGAAGCAGGATACACCTCTCTGACACTGTCCCTCAATAAACAGCAGCCTGTCCCTACCATAGCTACATCAGAGTGACGAGCCATAAACCATAAGATGATGCAGATCTCACAGAAATAAAGAGTGCTTGTGTAGATTTCTGAAGCAGGATACACCTCTCTGACACTGTCCCTCAACCAGCAGCAGCCTCTCCCTACACTAGCTAATGCAGAGTGACGACCTGTGCTGTGTGCCTCTATCTAATATAGAGGCTGGTCACATGCTGGGTCACATGCTGCACTGGCCAATCACAGCCATGCTATTAGTAGGCATGGCTGTGATGGCTTCCTAGTAACTCTAGTATAACAAATGGCGATTGGCTGCCGTGCAGCGCGCCATAAAATAGCCGAACTCCGAACCCAAACTTTTTCCAATTATTCGGGTTCGGGAGCAAAAAAAAACCAAAGTCCGTACCGAACCCGAACTTTACAGTTCGGGTTCGCTCAACCCTACTCTTAAAGTTTACGGAGAAGTATCTAATTTCAAAATTAATCCCTTAAAACCTGAAATCTTGAATATTAGTGTGAAATCACAGGATTTAAGCAGATATAAACAAGACTTCCCATTTATTTGGAGAGACATGGAATTAAAATATCTAGGAGTCAATATAACAGCATCTCTCGAGTCAATTTATCAACATAATTTTATCCCATTACTGAATGATATCAAAACGGATTTAAACAAAATTGCTTCTAGACAGAGGTATATATTAGGAAGAATAAATAGTTTTAAAATGTTAACTTTGCCCAAGATCCTATATAAATTACAAATGTTGCCGATTGCAATACCAGAAGCATACTTTAAAATGTTAAATGAAAGCGCGTATAAGTATGTCTATATTAATCAGGGGTTACCAGACATCAAGGCATACTATACGGCCATTCACATGACACGGGTGGTTGAATGGGTTAGAGAAAATAAAGAAAAACTGTGGGTTCAATTGGAAAGTAGTTTAAATAAATCTAGGTTAGGGAAGGAGATTTGGATTCCGGCACAATTTAGACAGTCAAAAGAGCACATGTACATGATTACACGGACATCCATGTCTATATGGGATAGGGTACACAAAAATGAAAAATGGGGATATAATTCCCCACTAATTCCACTATATGATACTAATTATTTTGCACCAGGGAAAGTAAGTGTGTCTGGGAGTTGGATTAAAAAAATCAACGTAAAATTAAGGGATATACTGAAAGACGGTAAAATTTGTACTTATCTGGAACTTAGGGCAGACATAGAAATGTTCGAGTTGAATTGGTTGAGATATCTACAGCTGAAACATTTTGTGGACTCCCTCCCTCATCCGATCAGGCTAGAGGGAAATCTGCTCCCACTAGAGCGTATTTGTGCATTGCGCCGAACGGAAGAGGTGGGATCTCACAGATCTATAAAATACTGATAGGATTAAAAAGTAAAGGGTCACCTCCGTATATTAAAAAATGGGATGAGGAGCTGGCAACTGGGGATACAGAGAAAGACTTTGGGAAAATATTGAAGATGGTGCACATTACATCAACTAACTGTGGGTTGATAGAAATTAATTTTAAATGTCTATCACGATGGTATATCACCCCGGATATTGCACACCGATTCCAAGGGGAGACTTCCGGGTTCTGTTGGAGTGGTTGTATGGAACCTGGAACCATGTCACACCTTTGGTGGACGTGCCCCAAAATCAATATATATTGGCACAAAGTTGTATCAGTAATTAAGGAAATCACTGGAATTAAAATAGCAGTCGACCCTTGGGTGTGCTTGTTCCATGGGACAAACATGACTAGTAAACAGTAAATGAGAACTTTGCTCCCCCATATCTTGAATGCTGCGAAGAGCCTGATCCCCAAACAGTGCAAAGATCCCGAGAGCCCAACAATGAGGAATTGTCTAGGCAAAATAAATGACATCTGTTATATTGAACAGCTCAGGTTTATGGGGGAGGAAGGTGAAGGGGGATTTGAACTGAAATGGCAGGATTGGGTCGATTATAAGTCACCACAGAGTTACCTAGTTAAGATGGTATAGAGCAGGAAGCGCATTTTTAGTAAAAGTTGATAAGTTAAGAGACTGAAGTTCGGAGAGAAGAGGGTGGGTTTGGGTAAGGGGGTGGGGCAGGCTCGGGTATGGGGGGAGGGACGGGGGGGGCTTGGGTTTGATGATTTGGGTAGGGGCACTCTCTTTTTTTTTATCACTATGTAAACTCTAGCATTATTTGTATTTTTCTATTCTATGGCCATATGGGCTCAGTTTGCCTATACCTATATATGGATATAACAAACAAAGCAAAAAAAAAAAAAGAATAAAAAAAGAGAAAAGCAACTTCCTACCATGATGTGAACCAGGATGGAGACAGCGTATGAACGCAAAATTGATTATGTCTCCGGTTTGTGTTCTCTGAGTTAAAAAAAAAATAATCAAATAACTAAAATTGCATACATGTCCTTCATTACCTGTCCTATAAAAATGAAAAAAATCATTATCTGATTCCATGGTTTGAAATCCAACCCCAATGGAATATGACAAAGTTCACAACTTAGCTTTCATTAAAAATATATACATTTTTCTAGAATTACCTCAATTAATTTATCAAAAAATTAACTAAAGGAAAAAACATCCTTGTATCCTCCTTTAGCAGGTGAAAAAACTAATATAATCAATCTACATAGATTGCCAAATCTCTCAATACTTTGTAGCAGGGCTCAAAATTTCAAGTCCTGAGCTACTAGCCAGGCCTCAAGAGTTACTCGCCACCAGTTGCCCCACCTAATTCATACACTGCCCTGCGCCTAATTGCACCCGTTAACACGCCCTCGTAGATTATCTCATGGAATGACAATGTTTTATGCAGAATCAAGTTACAAAATTAAATATTACCAACAACAACTTTAACAAAATGGGACAGGGCACTGGGGGCAGACCAGAGGGACAGGGCACTGGGGGCAGACCAGAGGGACAGGGCACTGGGGGCAGACCAGAGGGACAGGGCACTGGGGGCAGACCAGAGGGACAGGGCACTAGAACTGGGTCTCTTCCCCATTCTCTTCCTGTCTCCTCTGCAACTCCCATCCATCCTCTCTCTCCCATTCATCTCATCATCAGGAGCCTGTGTGTGCGGCTCCACGCTTGCATGTCCCCACTTCCCCCTTTTATTCAGGCTGGCAGAGAGGAGAGGAGCTGCAGCACAGCGGGAGGGAGTACAATCCAGCGCTGAGATCCACACAACTGCACAGCCATTGACACCATAGCACATCGCACACTGACAGCGCATAGCACACATTGAGACCAGTCTGTTCACAGTGCTCAGGCTAAACTGTTGGACACTTACATAGAGCACAAGGAGAAGAAAACTGCACAAACTAGAAGGTTGCTGCTCTCATGTCAGGGCAACTTTCAGTGAGCGCTGCACCGGAGTGGTAATTTTTCCAATCCTCCACCTCACTCATTACTTTCTGCTCTCCAGCTACATTGGTCAGGGCCCGGGGGAGGGGGGCAGGCTCAGAGAGGTCATACTGTTGGGTCCCATGGCTTAATGAGAATTGTAAGGAGAGCACCTGTGTACTGCTCTGCCTGTGCGCGGCTCACCAGACTACTTTTCTCGAGCATGCACCTTTCCTCTTCGGCCGCCAATCTTATCGGGACTCTAAGTGTAGGCACAGATTGGAGGGAGATTGGTCATGCAGCCCTGTCATCACTCGCCCCCAGCTTAAATCCACTCGCCAAATGCTAGTAGGCGAGTGAAAATTTTGAGGGCTGCTTTGTAGTATCAGGTTACTCTTTCCCTTTTGAATTGCTCTATAAACAAAACAAATCAATTGATCAATTAATTAGTCAATCTGTCAGGTACCTGGATATGCTAAAATAAGTATTTTCACTTAAAAATAATTCCATCCAGACGAAGCTACGTGACTCCGTTGCGAAACGCGTTGACGTCACAGCCTCCGGACGCTGGTCACACCCCCCGCTATTCTGGGCTGGAGATACGATGTGATGGTACGGCGCCAGTTTTGAAACAGCCTCGAATCACTGCTACAATCACCGATTGACTCCTAAACAGCGCGTATGTATCCACGCACGCTATTCCGTGTACACTATTGGCACTACGTGCCCGAGGATTAGAGGGTCGCCGATGCTTCTTCCACACCAGGAGAGCAACAGGTGGGTCTTACCCCAGATTCGCCACACCCGCTTTACATTGATGCGGCTGTGATTTCAACTGAGGAGCTGGTAAGACCATTACCTACAATTGTTTTGATGACTTGACGCCCATTCCTTTATTTGACTTTGCACCTTCATATCAGTGAAGAGGACATACTAATCAATCAAAGTTTATGGGAACTGTCTAGTTACAACTATTCATGGCCGCGGCTGTCAGTGACACTAAATAGACCTATCAAACCATCATGTGCTGGAATTGATCATCTGAATTGACATTTCTATTTTGATTAACCCATGTCTACAGTCGTGTCATTTCCAATTTTATCAGGGTATACCCTACTGCCTGCAACAGGTATAAGGTTCAGTTAGAAGCTCAGAGCATAATTCACCCTAAGGGGCGGGCTCTTTCATCTGACCTATCTGACCTTCAATATATATAGACATCCCCTTTCCCTAATTTTTGTAGTGCCACATCTTTTCCAACCCCCCGTGGGGTCACCTCTGCTGTCTTGCGCTACAGTAATCATACCTCCTTACTTTGTTCAGGTTTTTTACTCATCATATTCGGATATTTCCGATTGGAGAACACAGCAAGGGTGATTTTCTGTGCGTCCAGACTGTTTGTCTATACTTGTTTTATGTTCGTTATTGTCCTTCATGTTTGTTGTTTACACAGCACACAGCTACCTAGCTGGTGCATGCTGCTCATCTAATTGGATCAATTGCTTGCTCAATTAGTTGCACTTGCAATTTTTACTGCTAATTTACCCACATTTTGTAGCGACTTTTTCTCAATTAAAATATATATTTTTTGTAAATTATTGTGTCTTGAGTTTAGCCTGCCATTACCTGTAGTAGCCCTCTTGCTCTTGGGATACCTCCCCTCTGGGGGTCTCCCTAGGGCACCTTCTTTTTGTTGTGCCTCGATTAAAAGGCACCACAGAGTTACCTAGTTAAGATGGTATAGAGCAGGAAGCGCATTTTTAGTAAAAGTTGATAAGTTAAGAGACTGAAGTTCGGAGAGAAGAGGGTGGGTTTGGGTAAGGGGGTGGGGGTGGGGCGGGCTCAGATATGGGGGGAGGGACGGGGGGGCTTGGGTTTGATGATTTGGGTAGGGGCACTCTCTCTTTTTTTTATCACCATGTGAACTCTAGCATTATTTGTATTTTTCTATTCTATGGCCATATAGGCTCAGTTTGCCTATACCTATATATGGATATAACAAACAAAGCAAAAAAATAAAAAGAATAAAAAAAGAGAAAAAAGCAACTTCCTACCATGATGTGAACCAGGATGGAGACAGCGTATGAACGCAAAATTGATTATGTCTCCGGTTTGTGTTCTCTGAGTTGAAAAAAAAAATTCAAATAACTAAAATTGCATACATGTGCTTCATTACCTGTCCTATAAAAATGAAAAAAATCATTATCTGATTCCATGGTTTGAAATCCAACCCCAATGGAATATGACAAAGTTCACAACTTAGCTTTCATTAAAAATATATACATTTTTCTAGAATTACCTCAATTAATTTATCAAAAAATTAACTAAAGGAAAAAACATTCTTGTATCCTCCTTTAGCAGGTGAAAAAACTAATATAATCAATCTACATAGATTGCCAAATCTCTCAATACTTTTTAGTATCAGGTTACTCTTTCCCTTTTGAATTGCTCTATAAACAAAACAAATCAATTGATCAATTAATTAGTCAATCTGTCAGGTACCTGGATATGCTAACATAAGTATTTTCACTTAAAAATAATTCCATCCATTACTTTTGGAATCAATTATTTTTTCAATTAATTTTATCTCCATTATTAGTCTGTATTGATTCTAAATAGGACAACATTTTCATTGTTCCCCTCTTTATCCTGTGACTAATTAAATTTTGTAAAAGTAATAATCTTACCAGATTATTGTATTTTTCTTTTACCACATTTTTAATTATAAACACTTTAATTTTGCAAAAGAACATTAATTTAGGTTGGGCTTTCCTAAATATTTTTTTTCTGAAAGACACTTAATCATGTTGAAGTACACTTATTTTTCTGAACCATTCATACAGTATGATTGACTGAACCACATATGCTCTGTCACTTTATGACTGCTAAACAAACATGGCAGTCTTAAGTTCATCTTTCAGTGTAGACAAATATACAGAAAGTTCCATTGTGCCAATATATGGATCCATTTATAAAAGCACACAATTCCTTCCCAATAAATATAATTGTCAACTAAAATTCAACTCAAAGTCAAAAGTGACTTTTGCAATAAAAAAAACTGTGGTTTTATTGTACTGCATCATTTTAACCTCATCATTTTATATCCCACTTCAACTACCTTTCTTTTTAACATCCAGTTGTCACTAGACAAAGCTTAGTCAAAACTGTGTATATTGACACCTCATGTTTCCTAAAAATAACACCTTTAGTGTAACAGAAGATATTTTTCAAAACAAATGGTGCAAAACTCACATGTTTTTTCAAAACAATTACATTAGTTAGTAATACCTTTTTAAATATATTTTTCTCATCCATGAACCTTTATTTCAGATTTCTGAAAGATTTAACACTAACGTGTTCTGATCCATAGAAGTGAAAAACTGTCATGGCATGACTGACCAGACTGTATAACTTGACCATCTGCTTTTCTCTGTTAATAGTACATTCCTTTACATGTCACACTCCCAGAGAATGATCTGTTACTGTCAATCTTAGCTACCATGCTTTGTATCCCATTCATTATACAATTCGGTAACAATCAAATTTATCGTTTTTATAATTTTTAACATTTTTTAAAAATTTTTAAACATATTTGGTTTGTACATCAGCTAAAAAATCATGTACATTACGTTATAATATGACGTTTCTTGATTATAGTAATGACAAAAATTTGTTTAGAGGACAATCTCACGAAACTCACAGATTGGTTCCTGCCCACTGCGATTGGCCTTTTTCCCGAGAAAATTCTTCCAACCAAAGTCCTTACTTTTATCAGAAATACTCAATTACAAAAACTTTTATCAATAGTTTTTTTTCCTACAATTTTCGCAAATTTTTAGATTGAACTAAACTTTCATATTTTAATATTTTTCCTGGGTAAACTTAAGTAAATTAGAACAATCTACTAATTTTATTTAATAACCAAATCCAAGTTTGGAATCTTTTGTAAAAATTGCTCAATCCTTAACTTATTATTTCCTGCAACTAAATCTGTAGGACTTTTGTTAAATACTATGGGCCAGATTCACGTAGAATCGTGGCGGTGTAACGTATCGTAGAAACGTTACACCACCGCAAGTTTTCATCGCAAGTGCCTGATTCACAAAGCACTTGCGATGTAAACTACACCGGCGGAATCCGGCGTAAGCCCGCGTAATTTAAATGGGCGTGTGTCATTTAAATTAGGCGCGCTCCCGCGCCGGACCTACTGCGCATGCTCCGTTTCGGAATTCCAGCCGTGCTTTGCACGCAGTTGACGTAATCTTTTCAAACGGCGACGCGCGTAGCGTAATTCCGTTTTTCCGGACGGCTTACGCAAACGACGTTAATTTTGAAATTTCGACGATGGGAACGACGGCCATACTTTATACAGCAATACGATTGCTGTGTAAAGTTAAGGCACCAAAAACGACGACTAACTTTGCGACGGGAAACTAGACTAGCGGCGACGTAGCTAACGCGAAAATCCGTTGTGGATCGCCGTAACTCCTAATTTGCATACCCGACGCTGGTTTACGACGCGAACTCCCCCCAGCGGCGGCCGCGGTACTGCATCCTAAGATCCGACAGTGTAAAACAATTACACCTGTCGAATCTTAGGGATATCTATACGTAACTGATTCTATGAATCAGTCGCATAGATACTCTGAGAGATACGACGGAGTATCTGAGATACGACGGAGTATCTGAGATACGACGGAGTATCTGAGATACGACGGAGTATCTGAGATACGACGGAGTATCTGAGATACGACGGAGTATCTGAGATACTCCTTCGTATCTCCTTTGTGAATCTGGCCCTAAATACCTTGTTGTTTTCCATTATCTGAGTTTTATACAGTTCTTTACACAATCTTAATCAATAGTTTTTCCTTAAAACTGTGTTCTGCCCCATGTTTGTGCTTTGAATGACCACATGTAATAACACATTTTCCTGTTTAGGGCTAAAATATTCATAAACATTTAGATGCAGCATTTAATTTATTTTCCTTTTAAAGAACTTCTTTACACGCTAGCATTAATTAATTATTTACCCTACTACTGCTATATGCCTGTATTCCATATATATGGAATATATAAATTCCCAATAGTACAGGGATGTACTTCTGAACTTTGAGATCTTAACCACCCCATGTTATCTACCTACAGGGCCGCCATCAGGAATTATGGGGCCCCTTACACAGCTTCAGGCATGGGCCCCCTGGAGCAGAGAGGGGGGGGGGTGCTGCCGCCGCCTGAATTTTTTATATATATATATATATATATATATATATATATATATATATATATATATATATAAAAAGGTGGGTAGCCATCCGGGGCCCTGGGGACCTCTGGGCCCTTTAATAAAAAGAAAAACAGAAATAAAAAATATATATGAAAAAATATATATATATATTTTTTTTTAAAAAGGGCAACCACTTTTTAAAAAAGGGCCCTGTGGACCTCTGGGCCCTTTAATAATAATATATATTTATTTATTTATATATATATATATATATATATATATATATATATACATATATATATAAATGTAGGTATATATATATATATATATATATATATATATATATATATATATATATATATATATATATATATATATATGTGTAGCGCTGACATTCTTGTATATTGATGTGTGTTTGCATACTTTAATACAACGTCTATGGACATTGCTATGTTTAAGTATTTGGAGCCATCTAGTGACCAAATACTGGTAATGCAGAGAGATGTTTTGTTTAGTATTTTGGTTGCCTTGGAGACGAGGAGAGACCCAAATACTGGTAATGCAGAGAGATGTTTTGGTTGAGGATTTTGGTTGCCTTGGAGACGAGGGGAGAGAGGAGTGTAAACAAAAGCCTTCTGGAGGTGGATGCCGAGCTGCTGGGGAGCGAAAGGCTGAGCTCGGAGAGCTAGAGGACAGTGGCCGGATTGCAGAGACCGAGAGACACTCATCCGAGCATCAGAGAACCGGATCCATCCAGCGGAGCTGAACAGAGCTGACGGAGAAGCAAGTTGCAGTCACAGGACCCTGAACAAAAGTTACTACCCGGAGCTCCGATCCAGTGGGTGAGCGGGTCACGACCCACAGTTTGCTAAGTTTACACACTGTTAGACTCATATACAGGCCTCACTGGGATTTATAGTTCCACAGAGGAGCAGAGGAACTGAAACTGAGAAGGCTTGAGGCCTATCTAATTTGACATTTCAAGCGATTTTAAAATAGTTGTTGCAGTTACACCAGGAGCATTTTCACTTCAATTTGACTCATCAAAACTGTGGATTACAAATCACTTTAGCTAGCAAAGAAAAGAAGATCCAAGACCAAGTACTTTAAGTGAGATCTCACGCATAGCTAATAAAGTAGGGGGAGCTCCCAGGTATAAAATGTTTATGTATACTGTTTTCAAATAGCTTATGTTTAAATCAATTGTGCTGTCGTCTTACGTTGGGATGACAGCACAATTACTGTAATCACTTATTTGCATATTTCACAGTAAAATATATCTCTGGTTAAGTATCCAGTTGTTGTGGTGTACTGTTTTTCTCACTCCAAATGCAGTCAGTGGATCCTGGGGTTATAATACAGGTATTTTGTATTGTCTTACATTGTATTGTATTGCATTGCATCACAGCTGTGCCAAGGGGATTGAGCCAAGTTAGTGGGGTTTATTAGTAGAGTGCAGGCCCAAATTAAACCAGCAGCTCCTTCGGGGGTCAGTGCTACACGTGGGGGCTCGTCCGGGATTCCTGTCACTCTACAAGCAAGCCCGCCCCTTCACGCTATCATGGACCCCATCAAAGTAGTCCAATGGTGCGAAGCAGAAGGGACACGCTCAGAAGCGAGCGTGGTCATTGAACTTCCAGGGAGCGACTGGGGAAAGAAACAAATTAAAGAGGTGGTACAAGCATTGTCCCCGGACAGAAAGGCTTACGTGGTCGCAGTGAAACCCGATCCTGGGACCGACTGCACTTATGCACTGATAGAGTGGGAACGGGATGTCCCTGAAAACTTCCACGGTGCCAGTATAAAATTGTCCGAAAAGACAGAGTTCCACCTGACACACCCCAGCAAACATGAAGGGCGCTCTCCCAGTCAAAAGCAGTTAGAACCTTTAGACAGGAAAGCAGAGGCTGCTGTTAACCACTTAAAGACCTCAGGTGTTTTTCAGATTTGGTGTTTGCAAGACTAAAACATTTTTTTCTGCTAGAAAATTACTTAAAACCCCCAAACATTATATATATTTTTTTTCTAACACCCTAGAGAATAAAATGGCGGTCATTGCAATACTTTTTGTCACACCGTATTTGCGCAGCAGTCTTACAAGCGCACTTTTTTTGGAAAAAATTCACTTTTTTGAATTAAAAAATAAGACAACAATAAATTTGGCCCAATTTTTTTATATATTGTGAAAGATAATGTTACGCCGAGTAAAATGATACCCAACATGTCACGCTTTAAAATTGCGCCCGCTCGTGGCATGGCGTCAAACTTTTACCCTTAAAAATCTAGATAGGCGACGTTTAAAAAATTCTATAAGTTGCATTTTTTGAGCTACAGAGTAGCTCTAGGGCTATAAGTATTGCTCTCGCTCTAACGATCGCGGCGATACCTCACTTGTGTGATTTGAACACCGTTTTCATATGCGGGCGCTACTCGCGTATGCGTTCGCTTCTGCGCGCGAGCTCGTCAGGACGGGGCGCTTTAAAAAAATTTTTTTTTTGTTTTCTTATTTAATTTTATTGATTTTATTATTTTTTACACTAAAATATAAAAAAAAAAAAAAATGATCACTTTTATTCCTATTACAAGGAATGTAAACATCCCTTGTAATAGAAAAAAGCATGACAGGTCCTCTTAAATATGAGATCTGGGGTCAAAAAGACCTCAGATCTCATATTTAGGCTTAAATGCAAAAAAAAAAAAAAAAAAGGAAAATTTGTCATTTAAAAAAATGACAGAAAAAAAATTGTCTCTTTAAGAGGCTGGGCGGGACTGACGTTTTGACGTCACTTCCGCCCAGCAGAGCTATGAGGACGGGTGGGGGCCATCTTGCCCTCACTCAAGTCCTCACTCTCCAGGCGGCAGCATCGGATCTCCTCCGCCGCTACCGACGGCTCCGGTAAGCGGCGGAGGGCGCGGAAAAGCAGCGGGAGGGGGGGGGGCCCTCTCCCGCCACCGATAACGGCGATCTCGCGGCGGAGACCGCCGTTATCGTTTACACGGCCGCCAGCTGAAAACATGGATATCTCAGTTGTGGCAGCAGCTGCTGCCGTTACTGAGATATCCATGTTTAAAAAGAGGACGTATATATACAGTGGGGGGTCCTTAAGTGGTTAAATCACTGGCAGAACGACAGCTGGCTGATCTGAAGCGACAGTACTGTAACATACAGGAGAGGTTTCAGGAGACCTCCAGTATGATAGCTGAACGCATTAATGGGTTACGTGTCGTTTTGGAGGACCAGAAAGATGGCCATATAACGCCCAACACTGGGAAGGTACTGAAGAAACGCACCCAGGGCCGCTTGCAGGAAGTAACCATCCGGAAGGATTTCCACATTGACGGCCAGATAGGAGAAAGAGGGCAGAAGGACAAACTGTCCTACACCAGCCTCCTACACCAAATAGAGTTGGGGCTACAGAAAGGATATCTGGAATCGGAAATTAGAGAGGCTGTAATCCATGCCATCAGCCCAGGTTCAAGTGTTAGGGGCATGTTGGAAAGGAAGAGTGGATTGACCTTGAACCAGCTAAAGAGGATACTGAAAAGCTATTATGAGGAGGAAGATGCCACTGAGCTGTTTCATCGACTGATAAATATGACACAGGATAATAGAGAGACTCCTCAGAACTTCCTATTTCGGGCCATTGAGCTCAAGGACCGCCTGCTGTTCACATCAAAGGAAGAAGGAAATGGAGAGCATTTTGGAGCCGAGCTAGTTAAGAGGAAATTTAGGAGATCTGTGACTACGGGATTGAGGAGTGACTATATCAAGCTACAACTGAAGCAGTATTTGGAAGATCCCTCAACTCCGGATGAGGTCCTCATTGAGAAAGTGAATGAAGCGGATAAAATGGAGATTGAGAGGGACCAAAAACAGGGGAAACTTCAAACTCCTAGCACCACAAGTGCTAAAATACAGCAGATAGGTGTCCCCTCAGACACTCAGGAACTTAATGTATTGGCAACAAGCGTTGAACAGGGATCATGGCTTTCACCTATTCACCACCTACCCGTAGGTCAGACTGAACTGGAGAAGCTGTTCCAAACCCAGAAAGAAATACTGGAGATGATGACCATGTTGATGATTCATCTGGTGAAACCCCAGACAGAAGAAGTCCTGCCACTCAAGGCTCCAGAGACTCCTACCATTAATCATCCTATGAAACAAACACAGAGAGTCTGCTTCAAATGTGGAGGAGTAGGACATCTCAGGCGAGTGTGCCCAAGCCCAGTAACTGAAACAAAATCCAAACAACTGGGGGAAAAACTTCAGAGGGCCCCAGTGAAGGAGTCAACTGGGCGCCCGGTTGCAATAGCGAACTCCACACCGACTCATATACCCCTGACCACTGAGGTCACCAACAAGCCAGGAGGGAAAAGAGAGAGACCCCCAAAACCAAAGGCGAAGGTACAAGCCACCAGGCAGGTCAAAGGTACTGCAATCAGTGGATTTCCCCCCAAGCTAGTGGGACCCTCCCCAATTGTTCCCATCCAAGTAGAGGAGATTTATACGAAAGCCCTGCTGGACACTGGAGCCCAAGTAACCTTGCTCTACAGGGATTTCTATGACAGACATCTCAAGCACCTGCCGTTACAGAAATTGGAGGAACTAGAGATATGGGGATTAGGCACCCAGAACTTCCCATATGATGGTTACCTGCCGGTCAGACTCACCTTCGACCCAAGTACAGCAGGAGAGACTGAGACTTTCGACACCTTGGCCATAGTGTGCCCTCGTCCCCCAGGGGCTGACAAAAATTCCCTCATCATTGGGACGAACACTGACTTGGTGAGGAGGCTACTTGCACCGCTTGTGCTGCAGAAGGGGACCCTCCCCACTAAAATACATCCAATGTTGGCCCAGACATACCGAGACCTTAGACAGGAGGAAGAGGCTCCTGAAGAGGGAGTGGGAAAAATCTGGCTCCTGGATAGGGAAAAGAGGTTAGTCCAGCCAGGTGAAGTAGTCTGCCTGAGAGCCTCCGTCAAGTTAAGCTGGGAAAAACCAGGTCCTTTCATTGTCCTTGAAAATACAAGCCAGGAAGAAAAAAAGGGGTTAGAACTTATCCCTGAAGTATTGCCCACCAGGGCATTGAAGAGGACTCACGGCAAAGTTCCAGTCAGTGTCCGCAACACAGCAGCTGTGCCAGTTAGGGTGCCAGCCAGACTACTGTTAGGACAGGTCAGCCCAGCAACTCCAGTCGCAGCATGTGGTTCGACGGAAGGACCAGCAGCAGAAATCCCTGTAGAAGAATTCTGCCCAAAGAATACGCCTCTTACTCCTGCATGGAGAGAAAGAGCTAAAGCCCAACTTCTGAGATGGAGGGCAGCTTTCTCAAAAAGTGAATTTGATGTGGGTTTGGCAAAGAGTGCCACCCACCGAATTCGACTGGAGGAAGACAATCCGTTTCGTGAAAGGGTTAGGCGAATCCCATTGGGAGATCTGGAAGATTTGAGGGAACAACTGGCTGAACTCAAGAGGACTGGCATTATCCGGGAGTCCAGGAGTCCTTATGCCTCCCCAATAGTGGTGGTCAGGAAGAAGAACGGGTCCCTACGCCTATGTATCGATTACAGGACCCTGAACCGGAGGACCATTCCTGACCAGTACACCACACCTCGGATAGAGGATGCTCTGCAGAGCCTGTCGGGAGCAAAGTGGTTCAGTGTGCTGGACTTAAAGAGTGGGTATTATCAGATCCCCATGTGCCCTGAAGACAAAGAGAAGACCGCTTTTATCACCCCAGTCGGATTCTTTGAGTTCAACAGAATGCCGCAAGGCCTGTCTGGGGCCCCAGCAACGTTCCAGAGGTTGATGGAAAAAACAGTGGGTGACATGAACCTACTTGAAGTACTAGTTTACCTGGATGATGTCATAGTATTTGGAAGAACGTTGGAAGAGCACGAAGAACGCCTGGAGAAGGTCCTGAAGAGACTTCATGATGAAGGTCTGAAGCTCTCTATGGAAAAATGCCAGTTCTACCAGCCCTCAGTGAATTACCTGGGACACATTGTGTCTGAAGAGGGAGTGGCAACCGATCCCAAGAAGTTAGAAGCTGTCACTTCTTGGCCAAGGCCCATCAACGTGACTGAACTCAGGTCATTCTTAGGCTTCTGTTCGTACTACAGAAGGTTCGTGGAGGGGTTCGCTAAAATAGCCCACCCACTCACTGAGCTCCTGAAGAAACAGGAAGAAGTTAGTGTAAGCCCAGATCAGTCAAGGAAACCAAAAGAAGGGCCCAGAAGGAAGAAAGAGTCCATCCAGGACCAGTGGACTCCAGGATGTGAG
The DNA here is from genome assembly GCF_905171775.1 of Rana temporaria. Lineage (NCBI taxonomy): Eukaryota > Metazoa > Chordata > Amphibia > Anura > Ranidae > Rana > Rana temporaria. The sequence continues at coordinate 68,175,812 of NC_053495.1, read as the reverse complement.
GAAGCCTTCAGACAATTGAAGTGGAGCCTTACCACTGCTCCGGTTTTGGCCTATGCAGACCCTGCCAAACCATATGAGTTGCATGTGGATGCCAGCCATGACGGACTGGGAGGAGTGCTCTATCAAGAGCATGAAGGGCATCTGCAGCCGATCGCCTATGTGAGCAGAAGTTTGATTCCTGCCGAAAGAAACTATCCGACTCACAAGCTTGAATTTCTGGCTCTGAAGTGGGCAGTGGTAGACAAGTTGAAGGATTACCTTTATGGGGCTGAATTCGTGGTAAAGACGGTCAACAACCCCCTCACATACCTGCTCACCACTGCAAAGCTGGACGCCACCGGTCACAGGTGGCTAGCTGCTCTCTCTGCATTTACCTTCAGCCTGAAGTACAGACCAGGGGTTGGTAATCGAGATGCGGATGCTCTATCAAGAAGGCCTCATGACCCCCGAAATCCATCAGAAGACTGGACTCAACTTACTCCAGAGGGGGTAAGAGCCCTTTGTGAAGGGACAAGTCTACATGGTAGAGGTGGGGCCAGAGCTGAAGAAGTGGGAGTATCCTCAGCGGGAGTACCCAGGTGCTATTGCAACGTCTCCCAGGTTGTACAAGAGGGTCTCCCTAAGCTATCCAGAAAGGATCTCAGGAGAGATCAGGAGGAAGATCCACTGTGTGGGCTGGTGCTGAAGGCATTGGAACATCAACAGTCTGATGTGCTGCAGGAGAGCCCCAAGAAGGAAGCCCGGCTGATACTGAAAGAATGGGATCGGTTGCAGTTGCAACAAGGGGTGGTCTACCGAAGGGGCCCCTCTGATGATCCAGAAGCAAAGTGGCAGCTGCTCCTGCCGGAAAAGCACAGAGAGAGGGTACTGATTGCTTTACACGATCATCATGGTCATTTGGGAGCCGAGAGGACTTTCCAACTAGTAAGGGACAGGTTCTACTGGCCTCACATGAGGAAAGAAGTGGAAAGTTACTGTCATTCCTGCCTCAGGTGTATACAACGAAAGACATTGCCCCAGAGGGCTGCCCCAATGGGCCATTTGGAGAGCCAGGGACCAATGGACCTGGTCTGCATAGACTTTCTTTGTTTGGAATCCGATCTGAGTGGGCAGGGGGACATCTTGGTGGTAACAGATCACTTTACCCGTTATGCCCAAGCATTTCCTACTAGAGACCAGCAAGCAACCACAGTAGCAAAGACTCTCGTGGAAAAGTTCTTCGTCCATTATGGCTTACCTCAACGGATACATTCGGACCAAGGAAGGGACTTTGAGAGCAAATTAATAAAAAGACTGTTGGATCTACTAGGCATACAAAAGTCCAGGACTACTCCTTATCACCCACAAGGGGACCCTCAACCGGAAAGGTTCAACAGGACTCTCCTGAATATGTTGGGGACGTTGACTGCGGAACAGAAACCCCATTGGAGTAAACACATTACTGCACTGGTTCATGCCTACAACAGTACCAAAAGTGACGCCACTGGGTATTCACCTTACAGATTGATGTTCGGCCGTGAAGCCCGATTACCAGTTGACCTGGCTTTTGGTTCCTCCTTGGATCACACATCAGAGACCTCCCATAGAGGGTATGTGGATAGGCTGCGGAGGAGCCTGAAGATAGCTTACGAGCAGGCTCAAGCCACCTCGAACTCCAGAGTCAACAGGAACAAGAGAAACTTTGACCTGAAAGTAAGAGTTCAGGATCTTCAACCAGGTGACCGGGTTTTGCTGAGGAATCTAGGCATCCCAGGCAAGCATAAGTTGGCTGATCGTTGGAGATCACAGCCTTATGTTGTGTGTAGGAAGCTTCCAGGGCTCCCAGTGTATGAAATCAAGCCAGAAGGAAACACTGGGCCAATAAAAACCTGGCATCGGAATCACCTTTTACCTCTCACTGAGGCAGTCAGGATAAGCACAGAGGAGGAATTCCCATCCACATCCACCGATGTGTGTAGGCCAATAACCAGATCTCAGCCTGCACCCTCTACAGATGAAGATGAGGAAGTGGAGATGAGTTGGCTGTGGCCTCCGGAAACTTCAGAAACAGATGCTGATATCTCTTCAGAAGTAGAGGAGGATAATAACGGAACTCTCAGGGCAGAGGCCCCAGAATTTGTGCCGGCAACTCATCTTGCAGAAGAGCCCAGTACTCTTATTTACTCTCCATTTTTAGTCACTGAGAGGAGGGATGACGACATTTGTCAAAAAGGAATGGATACCCTGAAAGTGCAAAGAGCAAAGAGAGACATTCGCCCACCACGCAGACTGACTTATGATACATTGGGCGAATGCTCTGAAGCATCTCAGTTTGTCAGCAAAAGAAACCTTGAACTGTCTGGTCCCTCTACTTTTGATTCAGTAAGGGACAACCCCACCTCACCCCTTGGCACATCTGTACCAGACACAGTAGTATCAGCTGTGAGTGCACAGGATAGCTCCCCATCATATGACAATTGGTGGGAAGCTCCTCTGTCTGTATTGTATAACCGTATAGAGGCTAAAATGCAGAATAGAGTTAGCAATTTGAACCTCTTTGGAGGACCAAAGAGATAAAGTAGGGGGAGTGTGTAGCGCTGACATTCTTGTATATTGATGTGTGTTTGCATACTTTAATACAACGTCTATGGACATTGCTATGTTTAAGTATTTGGAGCCATCTAGTGACCAAATACTGGTAATGCAGAGAGATGTTTTGTTTAGTATTTTGGTTGCCTTGGAGACGAGGAGAGACCCAAATACTGGTAATGCAGAGAGATGTTTTGGTTGAGGATTTTGGTTGCCTTGGAGACGAGGGGAGAGAGGAGTGTAAACAAAAGCCTTCTGGAGGTGGATGCCGAGCTGCTGGGGAGCGAAAGGCTGAGCTCGGAGAGCTAGAGGACAGTGGCCGGATTGCAGAGACCGAGAGACACTCATCCGAGCATCAGAGAACCGGATCCATCCAGCGGAGCTGAACAGAGCTGACGGAGAAGCAAGTTGCAGTCACAGGACCCTGAACAAAAGTTACTACCCGGAGCTCCGATCCAGTGGGTGAGCGGGTCACGACCCACAGTTTGCTAAGTTTACACACTGTTAGACTCATATACAGGCCTCACTGGGATTTATAGTTCCACAGAGGAGCAGAGGAACTGAAACTGAGAAGGCTTGAGGCCTATCTAATTTGACATTTCAAGCGATTTTAAAATAGTTGTTGCAGTTACACCAGGAGCATTTTCACTTCAATTTGACTCATCAAAACTGTGGATTACAAATCACTTTAGCTAGCAAAGAAAAGAAGATCCAAGACCAAGTACTTTAAGTGAGATCTCACGCATAGCTAATAAAGTAGGGGGAGCTCCCAGGTATAAAATGTTTATGTATACTGTTTTCAAATAGCTTATGTTTAAATCAATTGTGCTGTCGTCTTACGTTGGGATGACAGCACAATTACTGTAATCACTTATTTGCATATTTCACAGTAAAATATATCTCTGGTTAAGTATCCAGTTGTTGTGGTGTACTGTTTTTCTCACTCCAAATGCAGTCAGTGGATCCTGGGGTTATAATACAGGTATTTTGTATTGTCTTACATTGTATTGTATTGCATTGCATCACAGCTGTGCCAAGGGGATTGAGCCAAGTTAGTGGGGTTTATTAGTAGAGTGCAGGCCCAAATTAAACCAGCAGCTCCTTCGGGGGTCAGTGCTACATATATATATATATATATATATATATATATATATATATATATATATATATATAAAAAGAAATTACAAAAAAAGGGGGTTGCCATCGGGGACCACTGGGCCCTTTAATAAAAAATAAAAAAAATAAATCCCTGGGTCCTTTAATAAAAAATAAATAAAATAAATATATATATATAAAAAAATAAATAAACATTCATAAAAAAAGGGGGGGGGGTTGCCATCCTGGGCCCTTTAATAAAAAAAATATATAAACAAAAATAAACATTTATAAAAAAATAAAAAAAGGGGGTTTGCCACATGGGGCCCTGGGGACCTCTGAGCCCTTTAATTATATATATATATATATATATATATATATATATATATATATATATATATATATATATATAAAATAATATAAAAAATATTGTCCCTTTAATAAAAAATAAAATAAAAATATATTAAAAAATAAATAAAAAAAGGGGGGGGTTTCCGCCTAGGGCCAAGGTGGCCACCGGGCCCCTGGGGCCCTCCGGACCTCTAAAAAAAAAATAAAAAAAATTGGCTCTAATAAAAAATAAAACAAAAATATATTGAAAAAAATATATATTTTTTATAAAAAATAAATAAAAAAAGGGGGGGGGTTGCCATCTGGAGCCCTGGGGACCTCCGGGCCCCTTACAGGTGTACTGCCTGTACCCCCCTGATGGCAGCACTGTCTACTTATATAAACAAACATAGGGGCAGATCCACGTACATCGGCGTATATATACACCGTTACGCCGGCTCAACTTAGAGAGGCAAGTACTGTATCCTCATAGTATTTGCGCCCAAATTTGCGCCGGCGCAAAGTAAATTCCGAGGCAAAAGCCGGCGTAATTGAAAGTGGGAAGGACGTGGGCGTGTTCCATTGAAATGAGCCGTGACCCCATGCAAATGAAGGGCCAGCCGTACTGCGCATGTGCATGACGCTGACTATGGTCAGCGCCTCTCTGCGCATGCTCAGAACTCGGCCCGGCGTAATCAGTGAGATAGGAACTAGGCCCGGCGTACTTATAGGCCCAGACATACGCCCTTCCATTGCAAAAGTACATCCATTTGTTTCCCCCCCTGAAGCAAGGTACTTTTGTTCCGTTGTCTGTTGCTGTTTGTTGGTTTGTGTCGTGTCGGTGTGTTTTTTGGATCGTGTGTTTTTTGGATATTGTTTTTGAAATATGACAGAGAGGAAGAGGAAGTTGAACTACTCCCTGCGGGAGAAGGCCATTATTGTGAGGGCCATGACCCAATTTGGTCATTTTCTGCATGGGCCTGAGAGTGCCAACACCACCCCAGCCAGGAGGAGGCAGATCATGCAAGACATCGCAAACGATGTCAATGCGTTGGGGGGTGAGACCAGGACCCCCAATGAGATCCAAAAAAAGATCAATGATCTCAGGCGTGTGGTCCGTGGGAAGCTGGCAAAGATTTCAGCACATGCCAGGGGCACTGGAGGGGGACCTGCATGCACTATCAGGCTCACTGATGAGGAGCGTGCGGTGGCCCAGTGCTTCCACAGGCAGCAAGTGGAGGGGCTGCCTGGCTTTGACTCCATTGAGGAGGTCTTGAGGACAGGTAAGTGTTTTTTTTTTTCTATCTGGTGTGTAGCATGTGTGGGGGGGAAGGGAATATGTGACAAGTGTGTGGATCCTCCAACATGTGAATGTTTTGTGTCATCCACAGATGTGCAGGAGGGTGCTTGGCCATCTGGCCAATCCGCAGCCTCCCCCAGACATGAGTCTGAGGAAGACCCCCAGGCAAGCCCGGAGTCCTCTGTGCAGGGGAGTGGCCCCAGCTCACCTCATGAGGAGGTGGAGGAGGAGGTTGAGGAGGAGGAGGTGATGTTGGGGAATGAGGTACTTCTTCATTTGGAGGAGGCTCCCCCTAGGGCTGGCAGCAGTCAGGCCTCCATCAGGGGTAGCCCCTCCCACTCCTCCCCCAAGGGGCTCCCCTTCTCCCAGGCCACAAGCCTCATCAGGGAGGCAGGAAGGCGACCCGCAAGACAAGGGGGGTGGCAGAGGTTCTGCCGGAAAATCTGCAGAGGGACCAGGCCCGTCAGACCTGCCATCTGGGTCAGGTCACCCAGACTTTGGGCCAGATGGAGGAGAGCCTGGCCTCCATCAAGGAGTCCGTGCAGGACATGAGTTGTAACTCCTTGGCTGTGATTACCTGCTTCAACGACCTGCAGACTGCCACAGCAGGCGTGGGTCAGGAGGTGCGTGCCCTGACCCAGGCTGTTCAGGCCAACACGGCAGCCCTCAATGTGGGCCTCATGCGCATCGCCCTGGCCTTGGAGGGCAGGCCGCCAGGTGGGCAGAGACCAGGGGATGCTTCTCCTTCCCCTGATTACCCCCCCCATGAGTCTCCCCTGAGGAGCCGGGGCCATGGCCGTGGCCGCCCCAGGCGTGGGTCACGCCAGCGGCGTTAGGTTTTTGTCTTTTTTTTTTTCAGTGTTTTATGTTTGTTATTTTTTACTGTGATTATGATTTTTTTTATTTTTGTGAATGATGTTTGATTGTGGGGGTGACATTCCCGCCGGAAAAGGGGTGTCACCCTCGGTTATGGTGGAGAAGGGATCCCCAGGACCAGGGAGAAGTGATCCCCAGGTCCGTGTGAATGGTGTATTAATGTACAGTGACATAATTGGAGCCTTGGCGTGGCGTTGCTACTCCCAAGTCCTGCATGGTGGGCTTGTGCTGATCCAATTTGATGAGGATGTGATGTGTCTGTGCTAGGGACCACAGAGGTGTGCATGCATGCATTCTCATTGTGCCATGATTAATGTGTGTGTTTAACGTGCAAAGATGCCTACTGCGAGGCATCTCCTGACTGCTCTTCCTTCAGAAGACGGGGTAGCCTCGGTCAGGGGGGGATTGTCTGGTTCGGGGGTCAGGTCATCACGTATGTCAATCTCCAGGCCCCTTCTCACGGTGAAGTTGTGCAGAATGCAACATGCACTGATGATCTGGCACACAAAGTTTGGGGAATAAAACAGGGTACCCCCAGACTTATCCAGGCATCGGAAACTGGACTTCAGGAGGCCAAAGGTGCGTTCTACCACTCCACGGGTACGTGCGTGTGCTTCATTGTATCTTTGCTCTCCTGGGGTTTGGGGATTCCGGAATGGAGTCATAAGATGGGGTCCAAGTGCAAATGCCGCATCACCTGTAGGGGAAAAGACAGGAGGATGTTAGTCATGCATGTGCCCCTCGTGATGTCTGCATCATGGGGGGGGACAGTCATGCCTGACACCCATGTCACTCACCAACCAGCCAGCTGTCCCCATACATGTTCTGTTCGAATTCCATTGGGATGGGGCTTTGACGGTATATGTAGCTGTCATGGCTGGATCCTGGGTGTTTGGCACGGACGTGCCATATGAGGCATTGGGCATCGGCTATCACCTGTACGTTGATGGAATTCCAGTGCTTCCGATTGCGGTATAGGTGCTCTGTCTCATGGGGGGGGGGGGCATAGTGCCACATGTGTGCAATCAATGGCCCCCACAGTTCGCGGGAATCTGGCAATTCTGTAGAAATCACGCATTGCCTTCACCCGCAGGTCCTCCTGGGTGGGTATGATGATTTGGTTGGCCATGCGTCTGAGGATTGCGGGGATAACCTGGTGCACACATCTGCTAATGGAGGATTGTGCCATCCCAGCCACCACTCCACTTGTACGCTGAAAAGAGCCACTGGAAAGGAAATGGAGTGTTGCCAGTACCTTGACCAGTGGCTCCACTGCATGTGAGCGTTTTGTCTGGCTGGTGATGTCATCTTTCAGGGTTGTGGTTAATTCCATGATGGCAGTAGGGGTGAATCTGAAGATGCGATACACCTCAGAATCACCCATGCCAAAGACGTTTATGCGCGGTCGGTATATCCTCTCCCGTGCCCTCCTCCTCCTCCGTGTCCTCCTCCTTCTGCACGCATCTAAAGCCAGTAGTATAGCTATGACCATGGATGCCCCTGGTATGTTGGCATACAGATTTTTGTCCTGCAAGTGTGGCTGCTCAGCTCGTCCCTAACGGTGTTGCTTTAGCTGACCTGCACACGTCTGGTGCAAAGTTAAAGCTGCTTTTATGAGGGGTAACTTTAGACCGGACATACAGCTTATGCACACAGCGCGTAGCCTGCGCCGGTCAAACGTACTTTTGTGGATCGCCGTATCTCCCTCATTTGCATATTTGCATAGCAAAACAATGGTGCGTCTAGCGTATTTTTGCGCCCACGATGCGCCGGTGTAGAAAAATTATGTCGGTCGGAAAAATCTAGTTTTCAGGCGTATTTCGTTTGGGGATACGGCGCATAGATACGCCGGCACATAGTTACACTTACGCCGTGCATCTTGAGATACGCCGGCGTAAGTGCTTTGTGGATCTGCCCCATATTGTTTAGAATGATTTTCCTGTGTACACTTAAAAAAACAAGAGATGAACAATGTTCTTTAACTTTGTTGTTAGTTTCTTTCGTTCGTTAGCTTTATCTTTGTTCGTTGCTTTATCTTCATTCGTTGCTTTTTCTTGTAAGAATAAGGGGCCAGATTCACAAAGCCCTTACGCCGACGTATCTAAAGTTGCGTGGCGTTATTGAAAAATGCGCCGCGCGTATCTTTGCGCCTGATCCTCAAAACGAAATACGCCTAAAAACCAGATTTTTCCGTCCTACTTAAGACGATTACACTGGCGCGTCTTGAAGCGCAAAATACGCTAGACACACCATTGATTTTTGATGCAAATGAAGGAGATAGGGCGATCCACAAAAGTACGCTTGTGCGGCGTAGATTACGCCCTGTGCGCATCTGCTAGTTTCATGGTGTAAAATTACACATTATAAAAGGTGCCCTAACTTTACACCAGCCGTGTAAATGTCAGCTAAAGCAACACCGTTAGGGAAGAGCTGAGCACACACAATTGCAGGACAACAATCTGTATGCCAACATGCCAGGGGCATCCATGCTCATAGCTATACTAGTGACTTTAGTAATCGAGGGTACCCCCTCTTCTGAGGGAACAGCAGCCAGGAGACACCTCGCAGAATGCATCTTTGCACAGTAAACACACACATTAATCATGGCACAATGAGAATGCATGCATGCACACCCACTGTGGTCCCTAGCACAGACACATCACATGCACATCGAATTGGATTAGACCCAAGTACCCCCAATGGTATTAGGGAGCAGCAACGCCACGCCTCCAATTATGTCACTGTGCATTCATACACCATTCACATGGACCTGGGATCACTTCTCCCTGGTCCTGGAGATCCCTAATCCACCAAAACTGAGGGTGACACCCTTTTTCACCAGGAATGTCACCCCCACATTCACACATCATTCACACACATAAACCAAATCATAATCACAGTATAATAAAAAAAATAATAAAAATCAAAAATCAAAAGTACAACCAACAATTAATGGCGGCGGCGTGAGCTACGCCTGGGCCGCCCACGGGCACGGCCAACCAGAGGAGACTCATGGGGGGAGCAGGGGAAGGAGGAGACTCATGGGGGGGAGCAGGGGAAGGAGGAGCCTTCCCTGGTGACTATCCTCCTGCTGGCCTGCCCTCCAAGGCCACGGCGATCCTGGTCAGACCCACAGTGAGGGCAGCCGTATTGGCCTGGACAGCCTGGGTGTTTGCTTGTACAGCCTGGGTCAGGGCAGACACCTCCAGGGCCACGCCTGCTGTGGCGGTCTGCAGGTCACAAATGCATGTGATGACCGCCAAGGAGTTGGTGCCCACTTCACTGACCGAGTCCTTAATTAAGCCCAGGCTGTGCTCCATCTGGGCCAAAGACTGGGTGAGCTGACCCAGATGTTGGGTCTGCCAGGCCTGGTCCCTCCGCAGACTGGCCGGCAGAACCTCGGCCACCCCCTGGTCTTCTGGGTCGCCTTCCTGCCTACAGATGAGGCTTGTGGCCTGGGAGGAGGGGAGAGAGAGACCCTTGTGGGGGGAGCCCTGTTGGGGGAGGAGTGGGAGGGGCTACCCCTGATGGAGGCCTGACTGCTGCCAGCCTCAGGGGTAGCCTCAGGGGTAACCACATCCGAAGACAAAAATATTTCCCTTGCAAGGTCCATCGGATCATCCCCATCCTCCTCCCCCTCATCCTCCCCCCCTCAACCTCCTCATGAGAGGAGGTGTGGCCACTCCCCTCCCCTGAGGACTCCTGCCCTTCTTGGGGCTCTTCAGCAGCCTGTTGTCCTGGGGGTGGTGCAGCCTGGCCTAATGGCCCAGCAATCTCCTGGCCATCTGTGGAAGACACAAAACATTCACAGGTTGGAGGATCCACACACTTGGCACATATTCCCTTCCCCCCCACACACATGCTACACACCAGATAGAAATTAAAAAAAAATAACCTGTCCTCACGCCCTCCTCGGAGTCAAAGCCAGGCAGGTCCACCACTTGTTGTCGGTGGAAGCACCGGGCCACTGCCCACTCCTCCTCAGTCAGCCTGACGGAGCAGGGTGGTCCTCCGCCAGTGCCCGTGGCATGGGCATTGATCTTGGCCATCTTGTCACGGACCAGGCTCCTCAGATCATTTATTTTCTTAGAGATCCCACTGGGGAGCAAAAGCAGCTTGCTTTAGGAAAGGGGAACACAGGGATGTACTTTTGCAATGGAAGTGCGTTTGTCTGGGGCTATTTATACACAGGGCGATTCTCAAACTAAGTATGCTTGGCCTTTTTCCTATCTCACTGATTGCGCCGAGCCGAGTTCTGCACATGCCCAGTGAGGTGCAGATTCGTGTGCGCATGCACAGTACGGCCCGGCCCTTCATTTGCATGGGGTCACGGCTCATTTCAATGGAGCACGCCCACTTCCTTCCCACTTGCAATAACCTCGCCTTACGCCTCGATATTTACGTTGCGCTGGCGCAAATTTGGGCGCAAATGCTCTGTGGATACGGCACTTACGTCACAAAATTCAGCTGCCTTAACTTAACTGACATACGTTAGGACAAACTAAATTTGTGCCGCTCTACGTGAATCTGGCCCAAGGTCCTTATCTTTTTCTTTGAAGAATAGTTTTCTTGTAGCTCTTGCCTTGTTCCATTGGCTCGTGTTAATGTAATGTTTAGGTAGGCTGTAAATGGCCTCAAGTAAACAAAATGTAAAGATGCGTGCGTAAAAATGTGTTTCTCCTTTTTGTGTATGCGAAAGGAATATATAATGTATAGTGTATTCTTGGACCGTCCAAAACATCAAAATCCGACTTTCATATTAGCTCACCCAAAGAGTACATCTGCCTAGTGCATCAATGGTAGCCTTTATAAATAACGTGAAGCCTTAGATCCTATTTCAACACTTCTTCTGTGAGACATTCTCACCTTTTTTAGGAGCTTCTTGGCAGAATCTTCATGTACGTAAACGTTTACGCTTTTCATCACAACCAGAAAGTCGTTGCTGGATTTTTCTATGATATCTTGAAGCATTCTGTCCAGATGGCTGGTAAATCAACCTCATAAGCCTTGTAAGTCTTAGTGTTATTTTTTTCTTTTCTCTTCTGCTTGCACGTTTCACAAGATATCTACAGGTGAGAAAACAGACAGCGTAAAAACTCACCCTTGTGTTTTTGAGCCTTCTGTCTGATGGAACACAAACGCCTCTTTGTTCTAGGTTCTTTTGATTGTTTTTTTCTAAGACTTGATAAATCATGAAAGTTTTCATCTCGTCTCTTCATCTCCCCCTGTTGTCAAGTACTTAGGGGAAAAAAGACAGCTGTTGGCTCGCCAAATGAAGAATGTGGAAAAGGGGACATTTTTGACACGTGTCATGTGTTATGTCAATAGTCTCTTCTTCCAGGCGTTTCGTTCCCAATATTCAAGACTCGGGCTTCCTTCAAAAGTACAACGTTTATTCTTCAAGATAGACAAGCAAAAAGTCAGTGCTTACATAATGACAGCTGGTTACACATGGCAAGATGGTAATTCAGAAGGTTTAAGAAGGAGGAATGATATGATGGTACATCATTTTTCTGCTGAGTGGGGTCCCTTCCAGCAGGGTCGGGTGACCCCCATTTCCTAACTAGCTACTCAAACCACACGGATTCTTATACTGTTCTTAAAGCCAAGCTAAGCATTTTTTTACTTTTAGAATAACTCCAAGAAAGGTAGCACTAACTGTCTCAGAAGTAACAAGCCCTTGTGTATATTAAGTAACCTAACTCCACCCATTGTCTTGACGTAGAACTCCAAAAATACATGTAACCTACAACAGATGACCTTTTCTCTTTCCTCATCAACTTTCAAAATTAACATGTTTTCAATAGAGATGTCAGAAACTCTTATCAAATAAAATAATAAATTCTAAATCTAACACTGACTTTTCGGAAGGATCAGAGATCGTTCACCCTCCGGGCTCCAGCATCGCTTCCAGCCCTCTTTGAGTTCCTGGACGCGGAACCGATCGATGTCCCCAATTGGCTGACCCTCCTTCCTCATTTCCCAAACCCCCTGTACCAGCCAAGCCAGAGAAGAGGGGACCTTCCGCCCAGACAACCAAGAAGCCGCCCCAGAGCACTATCTCAGGAGGCGGCACGAGAGTCGTAACACCCTGTGGCTGTAAGTACTTTCCCCTTGACGCCTTTGTTTTCAGACCACTGATTTTGCTGTTTTACTTGACCCTGCCACCTTCCTAGGCCCCAGAACCACCTGGATCACAGCCCAAACTTGTCATTTGCTCCTAGGAAAGAGCTGCTGAACCACCCCCCGCATGTATTGTCCCCCCTCCCATGTAATTCCATACCGGGCAATCAGGAACTGAACGGCCACACTGACTTTAGCTCTGAGATGAGAGCCCCGGCTGCACACTCCTATTTCCCGCACAACAGCCTCTGATGGTCCCCCCTTCACCCGCCACACTTCCTGGACGTTTCTTGTCAACCTCCCGAGGCAGAGACATCCTTACTCCCGCCAGTACTCTAACGGGAGAATTCCTGGGGGTAATCAGAGTTGCCCGAACTTGGAGTGCGCACCCACAGTTCCCCTGTCGCACAACGCGTGTCACCAGATTTCCGGAAATAGCTGAGCTGCGAGTCGGCACTATATGGCGCCTGCGCCCGCCGTGTAGAGCTGACTGTGCATGACAATATAACGGTATGTACGGATAAAAAAATAAAAAAAAAGACGTGCATACAGTAAATGTCCTTAGTATGCTGGATGTAATTATAATTTTTTTTTAGGGTGAAAGTCAAAAGTCAAAACTTTATTTACCTTAAAGAGGAACTACAGTATATCTGAGCATGACAAACAAAAATAGCAATTTCATTTACTTGTAATATTCAAAGCAAACTCATCTATCCATCTCTCCATGTTTTATCTCGCTGAAATAACACATAGATAAACATTAATGTAAGAAGTGAAAAAATGCGCATACCAAAAAAAACCTCTAAAACAGCAGCAAACTCAAAATGTTATACAACATAAAAAACGGATGATAAAAGGTGGGAGTTGCGCTAAAAATTATATATAAGTGACCATATAAAATAAAAATAAAAGGAGTTGTACTAGAGACACCTCGTAAAGATCAAAAGATCAAGTTAAGAGTCCCAATAAGTGTGCACATACAAAATTGGTAAAAAAGGAGTGTGAGAGATTCTGGGAGCGAGAGGCGGGACTTGTTTGACAAACGCCTCCCTGCTGTTGACCGTAACACACTGACATGCAATATTGATCCCTTGAGGGTCGCCTAGTTCTGGTAAGGGTCAGTGTGTCTTTATGGTGGTGGTGCTCCAGCTTTACTTCACAGTGTCTGTCAATATTAGCCACCGGGAGTTAGTCTGAGTGTTTGTTCACCATACGTTTTTGCACTATTTTTTTATTTTTTCTCTTTTTCTACTGGGCTGAGTCCACTGAAGTAAGAGCTTCTGCACCGTTCCATGTTGGATCTTCTGTTGGCTATACCATGGATGGCTCTTTTTGATCCTTGGGGATCTATACTTCTGGTAAGGGTTAGCCTGAACGTTTTCACTCGGATATTGTTCCAACACTAACCACAGAATTGGATTCATTTCTTATTTTTTGGACTACTATAAAAAACAATAATTTTTTTACCTAATTTTTTTTTTTTACCAATTTTGTATGTGCACACTTATTGGGACTCTTAACTTGTTGATCTTTTGGTCACCTTTACGAGGTGTCTCTAGTACAACTCCTTTTATTTTTATTTTATACGGTCACTTATAGATAAACATTACCATAGCATTTCTGTCTGTGGTCATCTTAAGTAATGCCAGGTTTTTAATGTAGCATTTACTGCCTGGAAACCATCTGCTCTTAGCTCAGGCATGCAGACAGGAGGGTGGGGTTTGCTGAGAAAACCCCTCCTGAAGACTCCTGGGATGTATGGCATCATATGCATGGGCATGGAAACTAGGAATTAACTGTAAGGTACCTGTGGCAGGTAGTGTCCAAAGTTGAGCTTGTGTGCTGAAGATTCAGGCAAAAACTTAGTTAGGCAGGTCAGGTCAGCAGCAGATCAGGCAAAGCGGTACACAATTGAAATTCAGGCAGAAGTCCGTACACGGTAATCAGAGTCACAGAGCTATCACTACACCCAGGAATGTAGTCTACACAAATGAGCACTGAATAACAGGAAGTGCTGCTATTTATGGGCTGCTTGATTGTACATTGTCTGCAGCAGGTGGGGCTAGTGAGTCCAAGGCAATGCATCAAGCTGGGAGAGCATTTTCGACAACTCCAGAGCTCCCCCTTGGCACAACAGGTAAGGCTGCAGCTGTGGAACCAGGAGCATCCCAGTTCAATGACACCCAGGTACATGACAGTAACTAAAGAAATATAAACAACTGTTTAACCACTTTAGACCCAGACCAATATGTAGGCTAAGGAACCGAGGTGTATTTACAACTTGGCACTGCGCTGCTTTAACTGGTAATTGCGCAGTCATGCAATGTTGTACCGAAATAAAACGTGCGTCCTTTTCTTCCCACAAATAGAACTTTCTTTTGATGGTATTTGATTGCCTCTGCGATTTTTATTTTTGGCGATACAAACAGAAAAAGACCAAAAATTTCGAAAAAAAAAATATTTTTGTTATAAGAAAAATCGAATAAACTCAATTTTAGTCATACATTTAGGCCAAAATGTATTCAGCCACATGTCTTTAGTAAAAAACAATTGCAATAAGTGTACTGTATATTTAGTGGTTTTCTAAATTCTCGAGGTGCTAAAATGGCAGGGCAGTACAAAACTCCCCCAAATGACCCCATTTTGGAAAGTAGACACCCCAAGGAAATTGCTGAGAGGCATGTTGATCCATTGAATATTTTGTTTTGTCCCAAGTGATTGAATAATGACAAAAAAAAATCTTTACAAAAAGTTGTCACTAAATTATATATTGCTTATACATGCCATGGTTATATGTGGAATTGCACCCCCAAATTCATTTTGCTGCTTCTCCTGAGTACGGGGATACCACATGTTTGGGACTTTTTGGGAGCCTAACCGCGTATGGGGCCCCAAAAACCAAGCACCACCTTCAGCATTTCTAAGGGCAAAATTTTTGATTTCACTCCTCACTACCTATCACAGTTTCGAAGGCCATAAAATGCCTGTTGGCTGAACGAAAAAAAGAGATTGATCGGTGGGTATGCCACCCATCCACCCACTTCTAATGATGGGCATACATGCACCATTTATATATGCCGAAGCATAGGGGCATCCTCCCGCAAAAAAGTTATGCCGCGTACACACGGTCAGACTTTTCCACGGGCAAGCCTCCGTCGGAATTTCGACCGCATGTACGCGGCATAAAAAGTTATGGCGCATACACACGGTCGGACTTTTCCACGGGCAAGCCTCCATCGGAATTTCGACCGTATGTACGCCGCATTAGGAGCAAAATCACTCCTCCGCCTCTAATGCCCCCATGCTTCGGCATATATGCTCTTTTTTTTAACTGTGGTGGTGAAATCACCTCCTACAGCGCTGGATTCGCGGCTTTATGTATCGTGGGAGCAAACGCTGTTGCTGTCAAGCAAAAGAAATCCGCACTGCAAATGAATGGCGTACCTGCTAAGCAAATGATGGTTAACATTAAAACAAAGTAACATTACAGAATAACAGTAAGATCATACCATACCTGCAAAGCAAATACCAAAAAAAACAGTAAAAAATAAAACATTTTTTAATGCAACCTGTACCTAAATTATATATATGCTAAAGCATGGGGCCATCCTCCCGCAAAAACGTTATGCCGCGTACACACAGTCGGACTTTTCCGGGCAAGCCTCCGTCAGAATTTCGACCGTATGTACGCTGCATTAAAAGTTATGCCGTGTACACACGGTCAGACTTTTCCACGGGCAAGCCTCTGTCGGAATGTCGACCGTATGTACGCGGCATTAGGAAAAAAATCGCTCCTCCGCTCCTAATGCCCCCATGCTTTGGCATATATGCTCTTTTTTTAACTGTGGTGGTGAAATCTCCTCCTACAGCACTGGAGTCATGGCTTTATGTAACGTGGGAGCAAACGCTGTTGCTGTCAAGATAAATAAATCCGTGCAACAGCTGAATGGCGTACCTAAAAAGAGTAAAGTAAATTACATACCTGAAAAGCAAGCATGATAAAACATAACAATAAATCATTGCAGAAAAGAATACAGTAAAAAAGAGCAGAACAATAGAGAGAGAATGGAGAGGGAGAGAACAATAAAACGACAACTATTGTTTTGTTTTAACACTTTTTTTGTAACTGTAACTGTTCAACTTTTCGGTTCCAGGTTTGGGTCTCTCAAAATGCAATGGCATCTTGGGAGACCCTGTATAAGTGTGCCTAGCCTGTGAAATGCTTTACCCTATGCTAAAACTTCCCTTGCGTGTGGAAGCGTAAAAAACACATGCCAATGCAGAGACCAGGATTGCCAGGACAGGCGGGACAATAATAACGGGTGTCACGCCTATATCCCTGCTTGCTACAGACACAATATCTTCTTTGGGGGGCTCGTTGGGTAGGGGTACTCTCGAGGACAAAAGGAAAATGCCTCTCATACAGTCGGCTTACTGCATTTGGTTGGGAATGGTGAGGTGCACAACCGCCTGGATACAGAAGTTCTAAGATGATCTCATGCTGGAATTTAAGAAAGGATCTAGTCCGTCCTGAAGCTCTGTATATGACATGAGCATTCAGTAAAGCCAATTGAAATAAGTACAGAGACACTTTTTTGTACCAGCATCTCGCCTTACAGGCAATATGATATGGCGCCAAGAACAGGTCGTTGAGGTCCACCCCTCCCATATTTTTGTTATATTGGTGGACACAGAGAGGTTTCTCCACAACACCAGCCGCTGTACGAATTTGTACTGTCGTGTCTGCGTGAAGGGTGGTAAGAACGAAAACATTCTTATTGTTAGGGATAAGCTAAGCAACGTGAGTGAGGACACTGACAGTGCTGGAGATGAGCGTGTCTGCCCCAGCAGCCCGATTTAGTGGAGAGCGGTAGGAGAACGCTGTTTGAACTATCTAGCATTGGAGCAACTGTGGTAACATATGATCTTAAATGATGATTTTTTTACTGTGCAATGTGAGTTTACATCTGGATGGATTTCTTTATGTAAGTGTGATTAAACAAACTTAAACGGGATTACATGTCTACTTCCCTTCTGTTTTTATGATAATCACTGAGCAATTGACCGGTCCAATTTGAGGAGTTTTACACCAAGATTGATTCCCAATGGATTATTCTTATGCGGATTTATCATTGAGATCTGGTAAGAGTCTTTTCAAAAGGGGGTCGCTATCCACATCCCCCCTTTCTTTCAGCACACGTGTGGTGGTGTAGACTTCTGACAAGCAATTAAGATTGCATCCTTTCTCCTTTGGGATTAATTGGACTTTTATTCTGCCTTCTTTTGAAATTTTCTAAATGTGATCACACATGTTATGGACAGTTATCAATCAGATTTTATTCAGATGTTAGGTTTATTCATACATTCATAAGCGCTGCCGGGTCAATATATATCCCCTAGTCGGATTGATTTATATTTACCCTGAGTTTAATATTCTTATTGTCCCTCAACTTCACAGCGATCAAATTATTACACCTTGAGCAGGCTCTCTCCCCCAGCCTAAGACGGGAATCTACAAGCCGCTGGGGAAAGCCCCAGCGATTAGGTCGCACGGTGCCACATGCTCCAATCTGATGATCAAACAAGTGACTAAAAAGTGGCACGCTCGTGTAATAATTGTCCACATACAAGTGGTACCCCTTTCCGAATAAGGGTGACACCAAGTCCCACACAATCTTGCCAGCGCTCCCTATGTAATCTGGGCAGTCCTCCGGCTCTACCTGACTATCTTTTCCCTCATAAGCCATAAAGCTCCATGTATAGCCTTTTGCCCTGTCACAGAGCTTATAGAGCTTGACCCCGTATCGGGCACGCTTGCTGGGAAGGTACTGCTTGAAAGACAAGCTGCCAGAAAATTTAATTAGGGACTCATCAACGCAAACAACTTGATAGGGAGTATACAAGGCTGCAAAACGTTAGTTGAAGTGGTTTATGAGGGGCCGAATTTTGTAGAGCCGGTCATATTCAGGGTCTCAAGTTCATTGTCATTGAAATGCAAGAACCGCAGGATCGCCTCGTATCTATTCCTGACCATGGAAGCAGAGAACACGGGCATATGGTCATGTGGACTTGTGGACCAATAAGTCCGCAACTTCGGAAATTGATGTATGCCCATGTTGAGGCAAAGGCCCAGAAAGGTTTTAAATTTGGAAACCGTAAGTGGTTTCCATTCTCTGGCAGAGACGGACTGGGGTTTAGAGGCGATGTAATTACCAGCATATAAATGACTCTGATCCACAATAGATCTATAGAGATCTTCCGTAAAAAACAGCAAATAAAAATCAAGTGACGTAAAATCAGCTGTTTCCACCTGAATACCGGGTTGGCCAGTGAATGGGGGAAGTACGGGTTCTGCAGAAGTGGTGGGGACCCAATCAGGATAGGCGAGATCTCTGCAGGAAGGGCACTATGGGCACGATGGGCCTGTCTTTGTCTTCTTCTTGGTGGCAGCAGGACACTACTTGCGTTTGCCATCTCGCCAGCTTGAACTGCACTTATGGGACTCGCCACGTCACCATGTGATACTGCAGTGCTGGAAGAACGACCAGGGTGTACTAGGCCGCTGGTGCTTGCCAGTTCACCAGAAGGAATAGCGGTGCTAGTACTGGCTCTCTGCTCCATACAAGGGTCCTGCAGGTGCTAGCGGGTATCTGGGCTGATCCCGCTAACAATGCGTTTTTGGGAACCCTAAACTGCTGGGTACGCTAGTATAGATCTGATCAGATCAGATATTGATCTGTTCAGACACTATACCACTAAAGGGGGGTGTATGCTTTGCGCGTGGGTGTAAGCGTTACTGGCACTAACCTAACGCTGCCTGGGGCGACGCAGACCCTGACTGATGCTACAATTTAATTGATATCACCCGCCGGGCGATCAGGGGGTTAAACCTTTATTGGGTTATATACGGCGGGTGCCCTGATGCTATAAACAGCAAACTAACCAGCGTCACCCGTAACACCTATACGGTGATCACTGGTGAAAGGGTTAACTCTAGGGGCAATCAGGGGGTTAAAAACTTTATTAGAAAATTTATGGGGGTACCTGACTCTATAAAAACCTGGTGGCGAACCTAAATAAATAACTGGCTACCTAGCGGCACCAGTGACACTAATACAGCTATCAGAAAAATGATCGCTTAGTGACACTGGCCATAGGGGGTGAAAGGGTTAACTGGGGGAGCGATCAAGAGGTTAAACCTTTATTGGCGGGGTAGGGGGCTACCCTGGATCTAAAGGGGCCTAAGACTAACTGCCCTGACACTTTTTACAAATGACACTAAATGACACTACATGCAGTGATCAGTAAATAAATGATCATTGCAATCAGTGACACTGTGACTGGGGGAGGGGGTGATCGGGGGGTGATCTGGGGGTGACTGGGGGGTGAAAGTGTGCCTATGTGTACTGGTGTTAGTGGTCTGTTGGTGCAACTCACTGTTAAATGTCTTCTCTCCTCTCACCGGACGAAAAGACCGCCACGAGGAGAGATGACATCACTTCCTCCTGCCTGTGTTTACATTACACAGGCAGAGGAAGCAGATGATTCGCTGGGAGCGATCGCGAGGGGGTGGCCAGAAACCAATGGCCGCCCCCTCATTCTGGATTGCTCCCACAGGCTAACGGACCGCCGCATGTACCAGGGGGGGTCTGATCCGACCCCCAACCCGCGGGAAGGCAGCCACGTACAGGTACATGATTGTGCCTGTACGTGCCATTCTGCCTACGTATATGTACATGCGGTGGTCCTTAAGTGGTTAAAAAATGTAAATATTATATACTTTCCTATCTATTTACTAATGCTAGCAGCATAAGGATATAAAGTAGTCAATGTTGATTGAGAGAGTGAAGTTCCACTTTAATGCATTCCCTTGATTAAGATGAAAAAAAAGCCCCACTTTCTGTTCTACCCACCCCATCCCTAAAAACTTACCTGACTCCAGTGCATCCCAGTTAAAGTGCACTCGGAGGAAGGAGGAGTGGGCAGAGCCAGTGGGGGACTGCCAAAGAGGAGGTAAGAGACTGCTCTGTGCAATATTGTTGCACAGAGCAGGTAAGTATAACATCAGTTTTATTTTAAGCCAAAAAACAGCAATTCTTTATTATACCTTTAAATATCCCTGCTGCTCTTGACACATTTTTGTAGGCCCGGGGCCGAATCATGAAAATCTGCACCTATAACACACAAAAACAAGTCTATACTCATGAAGATTTATGAGGTTTTTGGTAGCTTTGGATTGATAGAGGTATTATACTTTTGTATATATGCCTCAATTAGCGATGAAGATACCTATAAAATTGAATGAAAAAGCAGCGCCAAAGAGGCAAACAGCCAGGAGACAAGATGATTCATGAGCAGGGTGGAAGGTGATAACAAGATAACACTCAGGTAGCAGAGTTTAGATAGAGAGAGAAAATAAACACCGGCAGCTAATAAATGGAGCATGCTGAGGCTTTTCATGACTGAAAGAAAACACGATAAAGTAGACAGGGAACACTGCAATACACAGACTAATAATAGATGGAGCAGAGAGATGTTGAAATTACAAGCTTCTGTACGGAGGAGGCTTTGTGTGAAATTGCTTGTTACTAATTTGAAATTGTGACATAGACTAATAGCACATAAACAGGGATCTTGGAACCTTTGAGGTAAAAGAAACCAGATTTTTGGGAGACCCTAATATATCAGCCTTTAATATGGTCCTTGCTGGCATGGCAGTTATCACCTTCCTCCCCATATGGTTTGTGGCCTATATAATTAATTTTACACAGATTATTACACAATCCCTGCAGGCTGAAAGGTCTATAAATGCAAGGACAGCAAAAAATCTGCTAATTTTTCTAGTAATTTTTCAGGGCTGGCTATTTTTGGCCACAGGGGATCAGAATTCAATGACTTATGATGTTATGATTTTTCAGGTAGAAGTATATGTAGCAGTAAGGTCAAAAATACAGTTACAGTATGCTTATGCACTAATTGAATCTGCACTTTATGTTGACAACTATTGGAGCATATTATTTCTTATTAAAGTGGACCTTCCCTGCCCTTGTTAAAAACCGGCAATGCTATGTACAGTAAGTGTGTAGCTAAATAAGTACAATTACATATGTACCTTTATCTTTATGAGTAGATTTTTCATTCTACCTCTGCCATCTGTACCACCTCTCTCATGCCTTCTCATGCCTTTTAACTGGTAAAGTCACTGGTGGCTTCTTCTTCCATGCTTACTTTGCTAACCCACTGATGATGTTTGTACTTCATCTTGCTGTATTGTCATTCACATGCTCAAAATTAAGCATATGAGATCTTGAGAGGAAAGTATTTTTTTCCCAACAGTATGAATAAGTTTAATGTTGTACAATGCATGTGTGAGATAAGACACATTTATTTTTATTTTTATTAAAGGGCCCAGAGGTCCACCGGGGCCCCATGATGGCTACCCCCTCTTTTTTTATATATTTTTTTATATCCCTTTCTTTATATTGTAAAGGCCCCCCCCCGCTTCTCAATTAGCCATGGCAACCCCCCCCCTCCCGGTTCTCCGTTCCAGGGGGCCCATGCCTGAAGCTGGGGCCCCATAATTTCTGATGGCGGCCCTGTCTACAACTGCCATGATGCTGCACATGTGATCAGTTATGACACAAGCCATTGATTGGTTTGACAATTTGATTGAGAGCACAACCAATGGGAGTGTTACATTTCCTCCGGCTTGTGCTGGAAATGAAACTGTTTTATGAATAAGTTTACTTCCGCTTTAAAATCTGGTCTGTTAGTGGGTCCAGAGGACAGGAGTTGAGAACCACTATGCCAGAAGGAGGTATGACACACAGACTGCCAGACATAATGCATTCCCTTCAATACGGTAGAACATGCCCCCCCCCCACATCCTTACTTGAGTCCTCTGTCTATCTAGTGCTGGGCCTGCCTGAACACAGAGACAGAAGCAGGAGCCACTGGATCCCACCAGGCCCAGCGCCAGCATAGGCAGCCAAGTAAGGGCACCTGAATGGGGGGGGGGTAAAATCTCCAGATACTTGTTGGCCCCTCCACCTTGCTGACACAGTGACCGCTCACTGTTATCACACACCCAGCCACACCAAGCAGATGGGAGCAGTATTGCGAGATGCAGGGTAACAAGCCAGAGGAAAAGCCAGGCATGAGAATAAATTAGAGCTGGAGGAGGAGAAGGAGCCTGTGTCTGTTCCTGCCAGAGGCATATTCTCCTCCAGACACCACAACCGATTTGGATATCATGGACATCATCGATACTCCCAGTCCTGAAAAAAGGAAGGGGGTGCCTGATATAGGCCCACCTTTTTGGATGGGATCACTGCAGCAGCATTAGGTGGCTAGTTAATATGGTCAGCTTTGTATGTCAATTAAATAATCAGCTGGCTGGGTTCATGTAGTGGTCAAAGGGTCAGGTAAAAGTCAGATAGGAAGGTTAGTGCTGGAAATTTAACGGTTAACTTAGTTAAAGCTAATAAACTTCAGGTGCTGTCAGCCGAGGTTAGGAGGGTGAGAGGCAGTCAGGGATTGGCCCAGTAAGGCCAGGTGATACCTAGGAAAATTCTGGAACCCAGCCAGGAGCCTATTTAAGGGTCCAGGCAGGCTGAAGTCGGTGCCAGCTGATCATCAGAAGTAGCAGGACGAGCTCCCCGCCCCCCCCCCCTGTTTTTCCCCGTTGCGGCCGGTTCACGTGTTGGCTCACTCTGGTAGTTTTCCAGAGGGGAGAGTTGAGTCAAGTTTCTGAGGTTAACGATGGATCAGCTCGAGTCTCAGTGGCTGGGCTGGAATTTGATGGTGATTTAAAGTTGGTGTGATAAAAGTTAAAGTTAAATTATTTTTGATACGTTATTCAACGGACTCAAGAAACCAGTGAACCAGGCCGTGGCCAAAAAATGATTCCAAAAGTAATAATTTATATTTGAGATGTGTGGTTTATGATGGTCATATATGATGTTAAATATATGGACTATGTAAGCGGAATTAATACACTTTTAATAAATGATATTGTTTTCATGGTGCTTATTTCTCTATGCATGTTTGGAGTTTGTTGGATGGTAGTTTGGTGCATGTGATCCCATCATACCTGCACAATCTGCTTCCAGGACCCTGAGCAGGTAATCTGTATAGTGTAATGCTGGAACATCTTTGTCCACCGATCTGCACTGATCAGAGATGGGGATCCCATCCTGTCTCCTGGCCTGTCACCTGTGTCCAGACACACTAATGAAGGGCTCCTCATTAGACCTGGAACAAGCAGACATCCAGTAATGTATTAAAAGTCTGCATACATTAGTGAGCTTCTAGGTAAGGATGTCTGTATCAGGATTAGAGCACCAAAAGCTGCACCTTTAAAATACAAGCTCCCAGATTTTTTTTTTCACATTTTCAAGAGAAAATCCACTTTGTAAAAAGCACAAAACACAGACACATGTATCTTGTTTGTTGCAGTTGTATGCTATCAATGATTATCTTATTGATATTAGAAAGGAAACCAGACAAGTCCAGCCTAATCTGCATGATATTTGGTAGTGCACATGGGTACTGAGTTACCGCATTACAGTTAGCTTAGATTATGCTGAAATTTACTGCAGTGAAGACTTAAGGGAGAGCTATTGCGTGGGTGTTGAGACTGAAAGCAGAACATTACTAGAATCCATATACAAAGCTATTACCTACGTTTTTTCCTTCAGTTTTCAGCACTGCAGTTGTGATACATACATGACATAATCTAAATCACATTACTGTGTCATGTTAACATTATCTTAATTATCACAGTATTTAAGTATACATAAACTAGTGATGAGCACTACTTAATCTAGAAGATAATAGGAAACTAAAGAAACCATTATATGCAGTGCCATTCCTAGTGTTTTTGAGACCAAAGGTGAATAATTCTTTATCATCTCCCTCCTTAAAATGTCAAAATTATTTCCATTAATAATCATAAAGTTAAAAGAATGCTAATGAGCATGAAATAAAAAGGACACAATGCAATGATGTTTTCCTTTATCAGAGCACTATATATATATATATATATATATATATATATATATATATATATATATATATATATAATCACATAGTAAAAAAAGAAAAAACATACAAACATAAAATTCATCAGGATCTAACAACGGTGCACATACTTTGCCACAGTAAAGCAATAGGATAATAATGGTATGGTTTGTTAGTGATGGGAATGCAAGGTATATCTGGCTGAAGTAGGAAACAACACTGACACCATAGAATATCAGCAAAACCCTAATGCCTGGTACACACTACAAGTTTTTTTTTTTGTTCAAGGTAAAAAAAACTGACTGCTCCGGTCGGAGCCACTGTACTAACCAGGGCCGTCTTTAATATGGTTTGGGCCCTGGGCAAACATTTTTTTGGGCCCCCCTCCACCTTTTTTTGGGCCTGGCTGGTTCACATGTATGTGTTTTGGCGGCCCTCATTTGTGCAGGTACAGCAGCCCATTGATTTGAATGGACTGCCATGCCTTTGTTTCCTGCAGAAAAAAGGAGCATTCAGCATTTTAAAAATACAGTTGCCTTGAAATCCATTCTGCTTTTGCACCATGCTACTTACCTGCAGTTCTTGCACACAAAAACGCACTGTGTTTTTAAAAGCGTGACCTAAACGTCTAAAAATGCAGCAAGTTTGACAGTGCGGGAACTGCAGATAAGTCACAGCAGACAGCAGAATGGACAGACAGTGCTGTATTTCAGTGCTTGATAGGCATAGGCGTGCCGTGTGCGCAGCCTATTACATGAGGCATGCGCTTTTCTTTGCAGGAAACGCAGGCATGGCGGCCCATTCAAATGAATGGGCTGCTGTGCCTGCGCAAAATGTGGTCCAAAACACATACATGTGAACCAGCCAGGCCCAAAATAAGCCCATCAAGCAGTTAAATACAGACAGTAATGCCATGTGCTCTGAGGCCTTACTCAGCCTGGACTGCAGGTCTGGTCTGTGATTTAAAGAGTTCCTCTTTTTTACACATGGCATGGCATGGGGTCCCATGGTGCTAAAGCAGAATGGACAGACGGGCTGTGACCCCATGCCATGCCATGCCATGCCATGTGTAAAATAGAGGAACTTTTTAAAACACTGACCAGACCTGCAGTGAATCATCAAATATTATAAAGACTTTGGGCACACTCTACAGAAAACTTATATTTACAATATAGATTAGCAAACAGTGACATACCTTGAGGAGCAGGACATGAAGAAGTCAGCCTCGGGAAGAGCAAACTGGGGATGTTATAAAATCACATTCTAATTCACTTTTATATACAAGCAGCACCCAGTGGCAGGAAGGGAGAAGTGCACGTCTAAAGGGAAGCCAGGGGTGCTGTACATTTTAAAACATTGGGAAGGGAAGCAGTACTGTCACTGGCTGCGTGCCGCTGATGATTTTCAGCCTGATTTGTGGGCAGCACAGGGACTTAACAGGCGGCAGGGCCGCCATCAGGAATTATGGGGCCACTTACACAGCTTCAGACATGGGCCCCCTGGAGCAGAGAACCGGGATGGGGGGGGTGCTGCCGCCTGAAATTGAGAAGCGGGGGGGGGGCTGCCGCAAATCTAGGAGCGGGGGGCCCTTTACAAAAAAAGAAATAAAGAAAAAATATATATAAAAAGGGGTGTAGCCATCCAGGCCCCTGGGGACCCCCTAAAAAAAACTGTCCCTTTAATAAAAAATAAAATATATTAAAAAAAATATATATATTTTTATTTAAAAATAAATAAAAAAAAAGGAGGGTTGCCATCTGGGGCCCTGGGGGCCTCCGGGCCCCTAAAAAAAAACATGTTTTTTTTTTCAAAGGGGGTTGCTTTGGGCCCCCAACAGTGACAGGGCCTTGTGCAGCTTCCCCGTTTGCCCTGTGGTAAAGACGGCCCTGTCTGGGACCCTGGGGGCCTCCGGGCCCCAGGGCCACCTGAAATTGAGAAGCAGGGGGGGCTGCCGCGAATTTAGAAGCGGGGGGCCCTTTACAAAAAAAGAAATAAAGAAAGAAATAAAGAAAAATATATATATAAAAAAGGGGTGTAGCCATTCGGGGCCCTGGGGACCTCTGGGCCCTTTAATAAAAAGAAAAAAAGAAATAAAAAATATATATAAAAAATATATTTTAAAAAGGGAGTTGTCATCTGGGGCCCTGGGGACCTCTGGGTCCTTTAATAATTGTTTTTTATAAAAATAAATTACAAAAAAGGGGGTTGCCATCCGGGACCTCTGGGCCCTTTAATAAAAAAGAAACATTTATAAAAAAAAGGGGGGGTTGCCATCCAGGGCCCTGGGGACCTCTGGGCCCTTTAATTAAAAAAAAAATATATATATATAAACAAAAATAAAAAAATAAACATTTATAAAAAAAATAAAAAAGGGTGTTTGCCACATGGGGCCCTGGGGACCTCTGAGCCCTTTAAGAAAAAAAATATATATATATAAAAAAAGAAATAAAAAGGAAAAAAAAATAAAATAATATAAAAAAAAAATGTTTTTATAAAAAAAGGGGGGTTGCCATCCGGGGCCCTGGATCCTTTATTAATAATAATAATAATAATAATAATAATAACATTTATATTATAATTTATATATATATATATATATATATATATATATATATATATATATATATATATATATATATATATATATATATATATATATATATATATATATATATATATATAAAAAAATAAAAGTAATAAAGAAATATATAAAAAAATATTTTTTTTATAAAAAAAAGGGGGGTTGTCATCTGGGGCCCTGGGGAACTACGGGCCCCTGGGGACCCCCAGACCTCTAAAAAAAATTGTCCCTTTAATAAAAAATAAAATAAAAATATATTAAAAAAAGGGGGGTTGCCATCTGGGGCCCTGGGGGCCCCTGGGGACCCCTAAAAAAAATTGTCCCTTTAATAAAAATATATCAAAAAAATATTTTTTTATTATTTAAAAATAAATAAAAAAAGGGGGGTTGCCATCTGGGGCCCTGGGGCCCTTTGGCTTTCAAATGGGGTTGCTTTGGGCCCCCAACAGTGACAGGGCCCTGGGCAGCTGCCCTGTTTGCCCTGTGGTAAAGACGGCCCTGGTACTAACTATCCAAAGTTCTGAACTCCCCCACTAAGCTGTTGTGTTCTGACACAGGAATGGCCCCCTCACCAGATCAGTTTGATCAGCGCTCTCTGCCACTGGCTGAGAGCGCTGAGCGCGGAGTCGGTTGGCTGCTGGCTTTCCAGCATGTTCGTCCGAGAGAAGCCGGCCAAACGCGGTTCAGACCGACATACACACGGGCTGACATTTGGCCCGTGTGTGCGGGGCTTAATAAACAGTAGTAACCATAGTACAGGCTATCAACTGTGAGACTTCCCAGATTCAGTACTGCCAGTATAGTGGCCCTTAAAGTGGAGTTCCACCCAGAAGTGGAACTTCCACTTTAAGGCTTCCTCCACAGCTCCTGTTTGCTCTAAATTTAACAGGTACCTACTGCCACTTGCATTCCAGTCACCTAAGGCGACCGGAAGTTCTATTTTCCAAAGTCCTGAAAGACTTTGGGACCAGTCACAGAGCACAGCGCTACTCGCGCCTGTGCAGTGGGCATCCAGCTGTTAAGCCGCAAGCTGTCACAGCCCAGTGCCCATAGTAGAGATGGCCGCGTCACTGAGGGAGAACATGGCTGTGGTGAGTACACTTTTTGTAGCAGCTGACTTTTAATAAACAATTGACTGAAACTCTGCTTTAAGTTGGCCATAGACAGATTCTTTCATCCACACAAGCAAGGTGGATTGAGGAATCCCCCCAGCAAGGACATATTCTGACAGTGGAACTTGCTGTCAGAATACACAAATCAGCAGTACTACAGCAGCTCTCACCAATGGAATTAACTGTAGCTTGGCAGCACAGTATGTGGTCCAGGGGTCCCTATCCATAGCCCATCCACAGCATCTGTAACTCTCAGAATTCTTCTGTAGACATTATTGCCCTACACAGCAGCATGTGGCTCTGGGATCCCAACAGCAGCCTGCATGGCAGCAGCAGACACACAGAAAGCACCCCAGAACCCTAACCCCCAAGCCTTTCCCCTGGACTCACAGTAATCTGCACAACATCAATTGTGCCAGCAATTTATCATTGTTAACAGTTTTACAACTTACAATTGATTGCTTTGCTGGAAACAAGCCAAGCCAGTGTCTGAAATGAGATTATGGAGTGTAGATCTTGAACTAGCATGGAGCGGCATGTGACATTTTTGAATCTGCGCACAGTCCTGCAGTTTTGAGCTCTCTCTCTGTCATTATTGCAGTACTCTTCCAGGCATACATCTCCATCTGTGGGCAGCATTCTCAGATTCTTTATATCTGTGTATGTTGCGATGTAATTTTAAAAATGAAAAAAGGTGTCCAAAAGGTAAACATTGACTTTAGACTTCAATTGAAATATAACTTTCCAGTCCAATTGTAGACCCTGTCAATATTTTGTCTACACCGATGCCTACATCACTGCATACACGCAACCTGAATTTCCCTTTATGCCTTGTACACATGGTCGGGCTTTTGACCGTGCAAAAGTCTGACGTAAAAGAAAGAGAACAGGTTCTCTAAGGTCCGTCAGACTTCGGACAAAAAAAAGTCAGATGAAGGCTACACGCGGCCGGACTTTCCGAGAAAAAAAAGTCAGACTGGCAGTCCGGCTGTGTGTACGAGGCATTAGACTGCACAGCCAACTTCCTGGGGGAGCCTCATCCCCTCACACTCCCTTCATTTTTCCCCTTTTCCCATTTTCCTCCCCAGTTATTTTTCTCTGTTTGGTCAGCTTGCAGTCTACATGTTTTCCGGCCCTATATGTCAACCATGCAGTTTTTCTACACCATGGGGCTGATTTATCAAGCCTTTGCTCCATGATTCATGGAGCAAATGCTGGAGTAGCAGCCGTTTTGACATTTACTAAAGAAATGCGCTGGCAGAGCAGCGCATTTCTTTATTTACTATAATGCCGAGTGCGCCCAGGATGGGGCGCATGGTGCGCCTTTATGGACCTGGCGCAAGGCATTTAGAAATGTAAAATGCAAGGGTTTGGGAGGGAGTTTATTAGGGGGGGATGTGGGGTGATATGGGGTAGTATAGTGACATGTGTTTGTTTAACATTTACGGGCCGAATTGAAAGTGAAAGTGATTTTTCTGAAAACGAGCGCGTACGCCGGCAAATACATGTAAACCTGCGGGAGGTTTATTTGTGTACTGCGCATGTGTGAGCAGCAATTTGGGTCATTCACGCTGCTCCACTACGCCGGCAAAATCTTGGTAAATACCAAGCGGCATAGCTGCCTTTGCGCAGCTTGAAGCAGCGCACATGAATTCCCAAATCGTTTTCAGCTTACGCTGACCATGAAGGGGAACTCCGCGCCAAATTTCAAACAAAAAAACGGCGTGGGTCCCCCTCCAGGAGCATACCAGGCCCTTGGGTTTGGTATGGACTGTAAGGGGGAAAACCTACGCCGAAAAAAGCGGCGTGGGGGTTCCCCCAAGATCCATACTAAACCCTTATCCGAGCACGCCGCCTGACCGGACAGGAATGGGGGTGGGGACGAGCGAGCGCCCCCCCCCCCTCCTGAGCCGTACCAGGCCGCATGCCCTCAACATGGGGGAGTGTGTACTTTGGGGCAGTGGGGCACTGCGCCCCCCACCCCAAAGCACTCTTGTCCCCATGTCGATGGGGACAAGGGCCTCTTCCCGACAACCCTGGCTGTTGGTTGTCGGGGTCTGCGGGCGGGGGCTTATCGGAATCTGGGAGCCCCCTTTAATAAGGTGGCCCCCAGATGCCAGCCCCCCACCCTATATGAATGAGTATGGGGAAAATGTAAAGTTAAAAAAACACACTACACCATCATGCCCTGGAAATGTGATGTAACAAAGGGTGGGGTCGCCAGTTGGCGTCACCCGGTGACCACGCCCCATGCCTATATAAGTCGATGCGCAATGCTCAGATGGCATTACAGCGGGAGAGCTCCTCGTGTCAACATCGCTGGAAGAGAAGACCCGCCCCCGCGGTGGAGCCTGGCAGAAGAGGGAAGAGAGAAGACAGCGGAGAAGACGACCAGGCCTACCCCCCCCTTTGTAAAAGAGCTTAAAGAAGAAGGGGGCGGCAGAAGAGGGAACAGAGAAGACAGCGCAGGAGAAGACCAGGCCTCGCGGTGGAGCCTGGCAGAAGAGGCAACAGAGAACACAGTGCAAGAGAAGACCGGGCTCCACGCGGGGGCCGGCAGAAGAGGCAACAGAGAAGACCGGCTCCCCCCTCCTGCAGAAGGCGGCTGTGAAGTCCGGCTCTCCCCCCCGGCAGAAGGTGCCGGTGAAGTCTGGCTCCCCCCAACGGCAGAAGGCAACGGTGAAGTTCGGCTCCCCCCACCGCAGAAAACGGCGAATGCCGGACGAAACCCCTCCCCTATGTAAAAGAGCTTAAAGGGGAGGGGGCCCGGGCAGAAGACCCCCCGCTTACTAATAATTTACTTCAAAAATCTGTGTAGTGTGTTTTTTTAACTTAGGGCCCTTTCACACGGGCGGACGAATGGACCGTTTTTTACAAGTCCATTTACGGACTTGTAATGCATCCCTATGGGATTGTGGATGTTAGCGGATGATGCATCCGCTAACGTCCGTAACGATCCGCCTCCGCAAAGATCCGCTTTTTCAGACGGAAGAAACCCCTATTTTTCTTCCGTCTGGCGGAACGGATCGGATGAATACAGACACACGGTCCGTATTCATCCGATTCCCCCTAGGGGAGAGCGGAGGAAAGACAGGGTGGTCTCTGCACAGTGTGCGGGGACCGCCCTGTCCGCCGACAGCTCAGCTGGGATTTACGGATGATCCCCGCTGAGCCGACGGACACACACGGGGCAGATCAATACGGATCCGCTCCGTGTGAAAGAGCCCTTAACATTGTTCCCACAGGTGAATGGGTAGGGGTACTATGTACCCCATATTCATTCACATAGGGTGGGGGGCCAGTATCTGGGGGACACCTTATAAAGGTGGAAGAGGCTCTTGTCCTCATCAACATGGGGACAAGGTGCTTTGGGGGGGGGGGGGTGCAGTGCTTTCTTGACCCAAAGCACCCGCCCCCCATGTTGAGGGCATGCGGTCTGGTACAGCTCAGGAGGGGGGGCACTTGCTCGTCCCCACCCCCATTCCTGTCTGGCCAGGCGGTGTGCTCGGATAAGGGTTTGGTATGGATCTTGGGGGGAACCCCACGCCGTTTTTTCAGCGTATGTTTCCCCCTTACAATCCCTACCAAACCTAAGGGCCTGAAATGCTCCTGGAGGGGGACCCACGCCGTTTTTTTGTTTTAAATTTGGCACGGAGTTCCCCTTGATGGTCAGCGTAAGCTAAAAATGATTCGGGAATTCACGTGCGCCGCTTCAAGCTGCGCAAAGGCAGCTACGCCGCTTGGTATTTACAAATTTGGTGCGGAGTTACCCTTCATGATCAGCGTAACAAGAACCCATGCCGGAATGTTATTTAACCACTTCCCACCCCCCCCCCTTCAGTTAGAACACACACAGGGAACATAATTAACCCCTTCCTCGCCCCCTAGTGTTAACCCCTTCCCTGCCAGTGGCATTTTTATAGTAATCAATGCATTTTTATAGCACTGATCACTATAAAAATGACAATGGTCCCAAAAAAGTGTCCGTCATAAGGTCGCAGTACCGATAAAAATCACTGATCGCCGCCATTACTAGTAAAAAAAGGATTAATAAAAATGCCATAAAACTATCCCCTATTTTGTAGACGCTATAACTTTTGCGCAAACCAATCAATAAACGCTTATTGTGATAATTTTTTTACCAAAAATATGTAGAATATGTATCGGCCTAAACTGAGGAAAAAAATCGTTTTTTTATATATTTTTGGGAAAAATTTATTTTAGCAAAAAGTAAAAAATATTCATTTTTTCTCAAAATTGTCACTCTATTTTTTTTTTATAGCGCAAAACATAAAAACCGCAGAAGTGATCAAATACCACCAAAATAAATCTCTATTTGTGGGGGAAAAAAAGGACTTTGGGCCAGATTCACAAAAGAGATACGACGGCGTATCTCCCAAAAAAAATCTTTAAATATATTAATAGTAAAAAGGTGAAGTCTGAGCATGTAGGCCCCTTACAAAATAATCTAGAGTGGGTGACTGGGGACAAAGAGAAGGCAAATTTATTAAATGCTTTCTTCAGCTCTGTGTATACAATGGAGCATGGGGGAGCTCATGTCCAAAATGGGGGTGGGAGTGACACAGCCCCAAATCCACAATGGCTCAAAAGTGATATGGTCCAGAAATATTTAGACAGAATAAAGGTGGATAAAGCACATGGACCTGATGGCATCCACCCACGGATCCTAAATGAATTGAGCTCTGTCATTTCAAAGCCACTGTATCTAATATTTAGGGACTCATTAATGACAGGAATAGTACCACAGGATTGGCGCAGGGCCAATGTGGTTCCCATATTTAAAAAGGGAACAAAGTCTTTACCAAGTAACTATAGACCTGTTAGTCTAACTTCTATAGTTGGGAAGATACTGGAACGTTTAATAAAAGACCACATGGATGAGTTCTTGCTGGAAAAAAACTATTTAAGCAGCAGACAACATGGACTCATGAAAGACAAGTTGTCAGACAAACCTGATTTCCTTTTATGAAGAGGTAAGTAAAACCCTGGACAGAGGCGTGGCTGTGGACGTGATATATTTGGATTTTGCAAAAGCGTTCGATACAGTTCCGCACAAACGGCTCATGTGTAAGGTAAGGTCTACAGGATTGGATATATCAGTTTGTAAATGGATAGAAAACTGGCTGAAAGACAGAATTCAGAGAGTCATGGTTAATGATTCTTACTTTGAATGGTCTAAGGTTATCAGTGGTGTACCCCAAGGTTCAGTGCTGGGACCCTTACTTTTCAATATATTTATAAATGATATTGGGTCCGAGATCAAAAGTAACATTTCTGTCTTTGCAGATGACACCAAGCTATGCAGTGGAATAACGTCCTTGCAGGATGTCGCCAATTTACAAGCCGACCTTAATGCTCTGTCTAATTGGGCGAGTGGCAGATGAGGTTTAATGTTGATAAATGTAAAGTTATGCACTTAGGGAATAAGAATATGCATGCATCATACATGCTAGGGGAGTACAACTGGGGGGATCTGTAGTGGAGAAGGATCTGGGGGTCTTGGTAGATCATAAGCTCAATAATAACATGCAATGCCAAGCTGCGGTTTCCAAAGCGAGCAATGTCCTTTCTTGTATTAAGAGAGGTATGGACTCCAGAGACAGAGATATTGGGATCCTTTGTCTGCACCACGGCCATCATCTCTGGTTACATGTCACCTTCTATATGCTTCGAGCGGTAAATATATCCTCACTATCTGTACTATGTACTATCTGTACTATCTGTACTATGGGTGCCAGCATTTTACTTGAATGTTAGTATCCTAACATACTTTTTTTTACATCTTTCCAGAATACAAATCCCCCTGAAGAAGACCAAATTGTGGTCGAAACGCGTTGGGGTATTCTTATGGAAGCTACTTCATCAATGGCACTATATATTATTCCATTGTATCATTTAACATTTAATTGTTGTTAAGATAGGTCTCCAACTGTTTGTAACCTGAATGTATTTTATATTACAACTATCTGCATCTTCATTACTCGTGATACAGAAACCTAGTAAAGAATTTTGTCTTTGAATTTAATATACCTTACACAATATGTCGCTTAAAAGCCCCCGAGGGGAATTTCTCCATTTTTGTCTCTACAACATTTTGGGGTGTGCGGCCCTTGGACTCTCAATATATGCGTTTTTCCTTGTCTCAGAGACAGAGATATAATTTTGCCCCTGTACAAATCATTAGTAAGACCTCATCTGGAATATGCAGTTCAGTTTTGGGCACCAGTTCTCAAAAAGGATATCGGAGAACTGGAGAAAGTGCAGAGAAGGGCAACCAAACTGATAAGAGGCATGGAGGAGCTCAGCTATGAGGAAAGATTAGAAGAACTAAATCTATTCACTTTTGAGAAGAGGAGAATTAGGGGGGATATGATCAACATGTACAAATATATAAGAGGTCCATACACTGAACTTGGTGTTGAGTTATTCACTTTACGGTCAACACTGAGGACAAGGGGGCACTCTTTACGTCTAGAGGAAAAGAGATTTCACCTCCAAATACGGAAAGGTTTTTTCACAGTAAGAACTGTGAAAATGTGGAACAGACTCCCTCCAGAGGTGATTCTGGCCAGCTCAGTAGATTGCTTTAAGAAAGGCCTGGATACTTTCCTAAATGTACATAAAATAACTGAGTACTAAGATTTGTAGGTAAAGTTGATCCAGGGTAAATCCGATTGCCTCTCTGGGGATCAGGAAGGAATTTTTTCCCCTGCTGTAGCAAATTGGATCATGCTCTGCTGGTTTTTTTTGCCTTCCTCTGGATCAACTGTGGGTATGGAGTTGGGTGTATAGGATTGTACTGTGTTTTTTTTATTTATTTTTTATTTTTTGTGGTTGAACTGCATGGACTTGTGTCTTTTTTCAACCTGACTAACTTTGTAACTATGTAACTATCTCTGTGATCTGCCCGTCCTAACTATGCGGCTGATTCATAGAATCAGTTACGCATAGATTGCCCTAAGATCCGACAGGTGTAATTGACTTACACCGTCGGATCCTAGGATGCAATTCTAGGTCGGCGTAGAATATGCAAATGACTAGTTACGGCGATTCACGAACGTCCGCGATGCCCGTCGATCTAAATTTACGTTGTTTCCGTCGAGATACGCGTCGTAAAATTAGGGCTACCTCCTAGGTGTTCTAAGCAATGTTAAGTATGGCCGTCGTTCCCGCGTCGAAATTTTAAATTTCACGTTGTTTGCGTAAGTTGTCCGTGAATGGCGATGGACGCCATTTACGTTAAAGCCGAAACCAATGACGTCCTTGCGACGTCATTTAGCGCAATGCACGTCGGGTAATTTACCCGACGGAGCATGCGCAGTAAGCTCGGCGCGGGAACGCGCCTAATTTAAATGGTGCCCGCCCCATTTGAATTCGCCGAGCGGATTTACGTTACACCGCCGCAAGTTTACAGGTAAGAGCTTTGTGAATCAGGCACTTACGCTGTAAACATGCGGCGGTATAACGTAAATGGGATACGTTACGCCACCGAGGAGTAACGTAATTGTACCTGAATCTGGCCCTTTGTTTTGGAGCCACATCGCACGACCGAGCAATTGTCAGTTAAAGTAACGCAGTGCCGAATCGCAAATAGTGGCCCGGTCATTGACCAGCAATATGGTCCAGGGCTGAAGTGGTAAAGAATAACAAAACAGTAAAGTTAGCCCAATTTTTGTGGATAATGTAAAAGATGATGTTACACCGAGTAAATAGATACCTAACTTGTCACACACTCATGGAATGGCGCCAAACTTCGGGACTTAAAAATCTCCATAGGCGACGCTTGTTTTTTTTTTTTTTACAGAGGAGGTCTAGTGCTAAAATTATTGCTCTCGCTCTAACGCACACGTCAATACCTCACATGTGTGGTTTGAACAGAGTTTACATATGTGGGCGGGACTTACATGCATGTTCGCTTCTGAGTGCGAGCTACTAGGGACAGGGGCGTTTTATTTATATATTTTTTGTTTTTTATTTATTTTTTACGTAATTTTTTTGTCCCTTTTTTTTGATCACTTTTATTCCTATTACAAGGAACGTAAACATCCCTTGAAATAGGAATAGTGTGTGACAGGTCCTCTTTATGGAGAGAGGCGGGGTCAATAAGACCCCACATCTGTCCTCCAGGCTGGAAAGCATGAAATCGGGAAAAAAAA
Organism: Rana temporaria; assembly: GCF_905171775.1. Taxonomy (NCBI): domain Eukaryota; kingdom Metazoa; phylum Chordata; class Amphibia; order Anura; family Ranidae; genus Rana; species Rana temporaria. The sequence continues at coordinate 68,139,629 of NC_053495.1, read as the reverse complement.
ATAAACACTGATCTCATGCTTTCAGCTGCAATTGCAGCTTTGTCTATGTTTATGTTTTTAAATCTCTATGCTCCTCATTCGGCGGCGGACGATTCGTTCTCTGGGCCTCTGATGGCACGGGAGAGCCCAGGGAAGCACTGGATGGTGGTGGGAGGGGGGATGTCCCCTCCCGCCGCCTGTAAGAATGATCAAGTGGCGGAACTGCCGCTATGATACGGAAGTGGTTAAAATTTGCCTTGAAGTGGGCCGGTGCTACCACTAGGCAGCCGCCTAGGGCACACTGGAGAGAGGCGGTGGCACTACCACCCAGGGTGCCCGGCCACCGGCGATCCTACTCCCTCTCAGCAACTAACTCAACAGGCAGCCGCTCCACTATAGAGTCCCTCTGTACAGTGTTAGAGGCGCTGGCACAGCAGCGGTGGAGGAATGGAGGAAGGAAAGAAAACATCCCCTGCATGCCCCTGATCATCACAGTGCCACTGGCAGTGAGTGTGACCTGTCTGTGTACCTGCGGTCACATCGTTACCGTCCACCACCAGTTTGCCTCTGATGTACCGCTCCGCCTCCGCTACAGCTAGCCAGCTCTGCCTCTGAGCCTCTGCCTTTCTGCCCAGTGCTGCCTGTGCCCTATACGTTGCATGTCCTCCCCCCCTTCATCATGGAGGCCGCTCTCTCGCTCTCCTGTGTTTTTCCTATTGCGGCAGCCAGCGCAAGATTTACAGTACCCTGTCGCCGAGAACCAGAGTGACGAGATCACGCTGAAAGTACAATAACGGCAGGCAGGTACTGTATGTTCCTTAGGTGGGACCTGGGCCCCCATACCCATTTTAAGGCCAATTACTAGAAGACAAGCCAGCCAAGTGGGGTCTAGCAAAATGAGTAATTTCCCATAGACTGCAATGGTTTTTATGGTATAACTTTTGCCTTATGTTAGGCTCTTTGTTTGCCCACCCGGACCAGGGGGTGTTTAACCCATCTCTAATTTTGTAGCATGCTGGATGATGTGATTCATTTTGGACAGGGCTTTGCCTCTGCATTTCTGGGGATCTGAGCATGCCCAGGGACTTAGATTTTTTGATGTTGCTTTTTGTGTGGGGAACAGCACTTGGATGTTTCTGAGCATGCTCATAGAGCGTGTTTTTTGGGTTAGTAATTTAAGGACATCCTTAACAGATGTACCCACTTAAAAGTTCACCCAATGTAGAGACTGAACTTTAGTTTTGTGTGTTTCCTGGGCTGTGCATGTGTTTTCACTTGCCTCATTAGCACACAAGCCTATGTTATATAAAGCTTGCAGAGAGCATTTGTTAGCTGCCCTGAAAAGAGGGCAGAGTGTGTGTGTGGGGGCCGGCAGGCAAGAGTAAATTTGTGTGTCAAATGTCTTTGCAAAACAGATATGTTTTTGATCAAGGGTTTTTTTACTAGTTTATTTATTTATTTTGGGTGGGGGCTATTTTCGCCTGAAATATCTGTGAGGTTGTCAATGTATGTTTTTTTTTTTAGGGTGTTCACTTTGATGTATTTGTCTGTGCTGCATTATTTTGCTAAATATTTCTCAAGATGTTGTGACTAATGTTTCCATCCTGTGTCTGTGCCTGATATATTGCTCAAACATGCCATGGGCATATGTGGAATTACACCCCAAAATACATTCTACTGCTTCTCCTGAGTACGGGGATATCACATGTGTGAGACTTTTTAGGAGCCTAGCCGCATACGGGACCCCAAAAACCAATCACCGCCTTCAGGCTTTCTAAGGGTGTAAATTTTTGATTTCACTCCTCACTACCTATCACAGTTTCGGAGGCCATGGAATGCCAAGATGGCACAAAACCCCCCAAAATGACCCCATTTTGGAAAGTAGACACCCCAAGCTATTTGCTGAGAGGTTTGGTGAGTATTTTGCAGATCTCGCTTTTTGTCACAAAGTTTTGAAAATTTAAAAAAGAAAAAAAAATACATTTTTATTTTCTTTCTTCATTTTCAAAAACAAATGAGAGCTGTAAAATACTCACTATGCCTCTCAGCAAATAGCTTGGGATGTCTACTTTCCAAAATTGGGTCATTTGGGAGGGTTTTATGCTATTTTGGCATTTTATGGCCTTCGAAACTGTGATAAGTAGTGAGGAGTGAAATCAAAAATGTATGCCCTTAGAAATCTTGAAGGTGGTGCTTGGGTTTCGGGGTCCCGTACACAGCTAGGCACCCAAAAAGTCACACACATGTGGTATCCCCGTACTCAGGAGAAGCAGCAGAATGTATTTTGGGGTGTAATTCCACATATGCTTATGGCATGAGTGAGCAATATATCATTTAGTGACAATGTTTTGTAAACCTTTTTTTTTTTTTTTTTAGTGAGGAGTGATTCAATCACTTGGGACAAAAAAAAATAAAAAAATTAATGGACTCAACATTCCTCTCAGCAGTTTCCTTGGGGTGTCTACTTTCCAAAATAGGGTAATTTGGGGAGGTTTTGTACTGCCCTGCCATTTTAGCACCTCAAGAAATTAGATAGGCAGTCATAAATTAAAAGCTGTGTAAATTCCAGAAAATGTACCCTAGTTTGTAGACGCTAGGGGCCAAATCCTCAGCCAGGCGGCGTAACTTAACTTTCAGCAGTTAAGTTACACTGACTTAAAGTTTTTACCTAAGTGCCTGATCCACAAAGCACTTACGTAAAAATTTCAAGCCGTGTAAGTTAAGTGCCGCCGTCGTAAGGCGTTCCTCCTCTCCGGGGGGCGTTTACAATTTAAATGAGGCGCGCTCCCGCGCCGGCCGTACTGCGCATGCGTGTGACGTCATTTTCCCGACGTGCATCGCGCGAACGTAATTGACGCTGGGCGGCTTTGTGGATTGCGACGGGACACTAAAGTTGCGACGGGTGAAAAAAAGACGCGCCGGGAAAACAAATAATTTAAAAAACAAATGACAGCGTCGCTCAGCATGCATTCCTGAGAGGGAGAACTCCATGCCAATTTTCAACGAAAAAACCGGCATGGGTTTCCCCCCCCCAGGAGCATACCAGGCCCTTAGGTCTGTTATGGGTTGTAAGGAGACCCCCCCTCCGCCGAAAAATCGACGTAGGGGGTCCCCCTACAATCCATACCAGACCCGTATCCAAAGCACGCTACCCGGCCGGTCAGGAATGGGAGTGGGGACGAGCGAGCGTCCCCCCCCTCCTGAGCCGTGCCAGGCCGCATGCCCTCAACATGGGGGGGTTGGGTGCTCTGGGGCAGGGGGGCGCACTGCGGGCCCCCCCACCCCAGAGCACCCTGTCCCCATGTTGATGAGGACAGGACCTCTTCCCGACAACCCTTGCCGTTGGTTGTCGGGGTATGCGGGCGGGGGCTTATCGGAATCTGGGAGTCCCCTTTAATAAGGGGGCCCCCAGATACCGGCCCCCCACCCTAAGTGAATGGATATGGGGTACATCGTACCCCTATCCATTCACCTGTAGGCAAAAAGTAAAAGTTAATAAACACACAACACAAGGGTTTTTAAAATAATTTATTATTCTGCTCCGGATGCCCCCCCTGTCTTCGTTATTAGCTCAATTACCAGGGGGGGCTTCTTCCACTCTCCGGGGGTCTTCTCCGCTCTCCGGGGGGGGTTTCTTCTTCCGCTCTCCGGGGGGGGCTTCTCCGGACTCCGGGGGGCTTCTTCCATCTTCTCCCCTCTTCCGCTGTTGACTCGGCGAACCCCGGTTCTTCTGCAGATGTCCGGTGCCTTCTTCTTCAGCGCTGGCTGCCTGCTATGTTTGTGTGTTAGCTCGATTTCAAACAGGCAGCCGGCGCGGTCTTCTGTGACGTCAGGGTCTTCTTCTCCCTTCTTCCGATGTTGACTCGTCGCCTCTTGTCACTGTAATGATGGAAGCGCGCCTTGCATCCCATTTATATAGGCATCACCGTCCCATCATGCTCCGGTAGGTACCCACGTGGTGGGTGCACGTGGGTAGGCACCCACCACGTGGGTACCTGCCGGAGCATGATGGGACGGTGATGCCTATATAAATGGGATGCAAGGCGCGCTTCCATCATTACAGTGACAAGAGGCGACGAGTCAACATCGGAAGAAGGGAGAAGAAGACCCTGACGTCACAGAAGACCGCGCCGGCTGCCTGTTTGAAATCGAGCTAACACACAAACATAGCAGGCAGCCAGCGCTGAAGAAGAAGGCACCGGACATCTGCAGAAGAACCGGGGTTCGCCGAGTCAACAGCGGAAGAGGGGAGAAGATGGAAGAAGCCCCCCGGAGTCCGGAGAAGCCCCCCCCCGGAGAGCGGAAGAAGAAACCCCCCCCGGAGAGCGGAGAAGACCCCCGGAGAGTGGAAGAAGAAGCCCCCCCTGGTAATTGAGCTAATAACGAAGACAGGGGGGGCATCCGGAGCAGAATAATAAATTATTTTAAAAACCCTTGTGTTGTGTGTTTATTAACTTTTACTTTTTGCCTACAGGTGAATGGATAGGGGTACGATGTACCCCATATCCATTCACTTAGGGTGGGGGGCCGGTATCTGGGGGCCCCCTTATTAAAGGGGACTCCCAGATTCCGATAAGCCCCCGCCCGCATACCCCGACAACCAACGGCAAGGGTTGTCGGGAAGAGGTCCTGTCCTCATCAACATGGGGACAGGGTGCTCTGGGGTGGGGGGGCCCGCAGTGCGCCCCCCTGCCCCAGAGCACCCAACCCCCCCATGTTGAGGGCATGCGGCCTGGCACGGCTCAGGAGGGGGGGGACGCTCGCTCGTCCCCACTCCCATTCCTGACCGGCCGGGTAGCGTGCTTTGGATACGGGTCTGGTATGGATTGTAGGGGGACCCCCTACGTCGATTTTTCGGCGGAGGGGGGGTCTCCTTACAACCCATAACAGACCTAAGGGCCTGGTATGCTCCTGGGGGGGAACCCATGCCGGTTTGGAATTTACAAATTGCCGTGGAGTTCTCCCTCGGGAATGCATACCAAATGCCGTCGCTTGAATGGGCCTTTACAAGGTGTGACTAACTTTACACTTTGTAAAAGCAGCCCTAGTTTTACACCAGGCAAACTAACACTTACGGCGAAAAAAACTAGGCACAAAAGCTTTGAGGATCGCCCTAAGTGCTAATTTGCATACTAGAAGAGGCATTTCGACTCGAAATGCCCCCAGTGGCGGATGCGGTACTGCATCCTAAGATCCGGCAGTGTAAGTCCCTTACAGATGTCGGATCTTCTGCCTAACTTAGGAAAACTGCTTCTGAGGATCAGTTCCAAAGTTAGAACCAGAGATACGACGGCTTACGCCGGAGTATCTCTTTTGTGGATATGGCCCTATAACTTTTGCGAAAACCAATAAATATAAGCTTATTGCGATTTTTTTACTAAAGACATGTGGCTGAATACATTTTGGCCTAAATGTTTGAATACAATTTAGTTTATTCGATTTTTCTTATAACAAAAAGTAGAAAATATAATTTAAAAAAAAAAAAAAAAATCGGTATTTTTTCATTTATATCGCAAAAAAAAAAAAAATCGCAGAGGCAATCAAATACCATCGAAAGAAAGCTCTATTTGTGGGAAGAAAAGGACGCAAATTTGGTTTTGGTACAACATTGCATGACCGCGCAAATACCAGTTAAAGCAGTGCAGTGCCAAATTGTAAAAACACATTGGGTCCTTTAGCTGCATAAAGGTCCGGGTCTTAAGTGGTTAAATAAATTCGGAAGCAAAACTATCGGGTTTGTCATGGAAAAAAGCATATCATCTGCATATGCTGCAGCTTTATGCTGTGTTTTCCCTATTTCAATTCCCTTGATATCCTTATTTAGCCGTATTCTACATAGAAGGGGCTCTAAAATTAATGCGAATATCAAAGGTGATAATGGTCATCCTTGCCTTGTCCCATTTGTTATCTTAAAAGATGGGAAAACTACTCCATTCACTTTCATTTGGGCTATGGGGTCTTTTTACATGCTAGCAATCCATTTAATAATTTTCTCTCTTACTTTCATATATTGCAGGACCGCAAACATAAGCCCCCATCCCACCCGATCAAAAGCCTTTTCTGCGTCTGTTCCTAAAAAGACGCAGGGGGTCTGTGTCATGTGCGCTATATGCATCAGGTTCACAGCTTTGATCGTATTGTCCCTTGCTTCTCTTGTAGGTATAAATCCCACTTGGTCTTGTACCAAAGAGGGGAGTTGCTGTTGTAATCTAAGGGCTATTATTTTGCTGAATATTTTCAGATCTGCATTTAATAAAGATATTGGCCTATAACTGCTACACTGCTTGGGATCCTTACCCTCTTTTGGTATTACCGATATCATGGCTTTCACTGTTTCTGAATGAAAGGAGGCTGTATCCCCCCATTTCATTAAACATTTTAACCAAAAATGGTCCCAGCTCATGAATAAATGACTTATAATATTGCGCTGTAAATCACAAGTCAATCCAGTTCAACCATAAAAAAAATTAAAAAAATAAAATAAAAAGAGCACTTTTGCCATTTTAAATCTTTTGGATGTATTTGTCAAAATCATCCCCCCACAATCATTCCCCATGAAACAGAAAACCAGCCAAAAGCTTCTTGCATGGCTCCTCGGCTGACCAATTTTTCAACCACTGGATTCTACGCATATGCACCAACAGGAGCGTAAGGCACGAGGCCTGATGAATAGATTGTTTAATAGCGTCAACTGCAAAACATAATGCCCTTGGCAGCTCGGCTAAGTCTCAGGCTTGCTGGGCAGGAACAACCTTGAGAACCTGCTTTACTTTGATTTGATTTATATGGGATTTGTACTGCGCCGAATACGCTCCCTAAGGTACGCGCCCTTCACTTGATCTTTTAGGGATTGACAAATGCCTATCGTTGCTAAAGCAGGCTGAGCTACGGCACCTGCCATAAAAAAAATAGGTTTTCAGTAAAGATTCCAGCCTCTTATTCATTGGATCCCTAAACATCTACACATTGTCCATCAGACAAGTTTGACTTTTATTCACACAGGAGATAGCAGCGTCAACTGCTGGCACACTCCACTTTTTGGGGAACTTCTCTTCCATGGGATAACGTGCAGAGAATTTCTTAGGAGGCAGAAAATGCTTAACTGGATGATCCCAATCCTCATATATAAGCTGTTCCAACAAAGGATGGACGAGAAAGGCATGCAGAGCCTGCGGGGCTTTTAAAGAACGGGCGAAGGAAGAAACGGGCCTTCCAGCTGACCCTGTTAAGAGCAACGTAAACGCTGAGAGGACTATTTCTGTAAGGGATTGCACTAACAATTTTTCAGATTGTGAGGCTGAAAAGGGTTCCTTTACAGTTGATTCCTCAGAATAGAAATCATCAGTCTGTCCCTCTTCCCTATCCCCTGAGGGTAACTCATCCTCCTATGGCCACTGCTGCTCTGAAGTTTTAGGGTCCAGGGTGGGGAAGGGAGACCTACCACGCTTCCTTCCACACTGGGACGAAAATGCGATTAAGGTCGCTAACCGCTCTTCCAAACCAAAAACTTCCTCAGTAATATAGGCAGGGGCTGAAAGGTTGGAGGCGGCTGCAGCACCTGACAGTCCCGATGACTCATTCTTGACAGCCACATCTGTTTTTTTCGGGGAGGATGGCACTATGGAGGCATGACCAGGATCCTCAGAGCCTGATCGTGATGCCTTTGGAGCTGTTTTTAAAGGGTTTGTACCCGTTTTTGTAGCTTTTGTCCCAGAGTTCCCTGTCCTAAGCACAAAAGCAGAGGTACTATAAAAAAGCGCATCCACTGCTGAACCATAGTCCAGCACAGTAATGCTGCTATCAACCATCAACCGTTCAGCCTGATACAAGTAAATGTGTCACTAGAGGTGCCTGTATTAACCACTCAGGAGGGAGAAACTCTCCAAGACCCTCTAGGGGGAGGAAAGAGTGCCCATAGCCGCCTTAAGACCAGGACCGCGCCGACTGCCGGGGGAGACCGCATCCGCAGCCCACTGCTTGACAAACAATCCCCCCTCAACATCCCTAAATGGCTGGACTGTACCCAGGAGGAAGCCTGCACACAAGCCTGCTGAACCAAGCGACACATTGAAGATCATGGTATAGGTATGTTGCTTACACACCCTCTAGTGGCGAAAATCAGGCATGGCACATTGCTTATAGAAGAAATACATAAGTGAACTTAAAAGTTCCTTAGGAATCTTTACTTAACTCTCCCGCTGCAGGATTCTGCCAATTAAAACAGCCAAACCCAATCTTCACCCATCACGCTGGGCTGTGTCAAAGACCTTCAGGGACCGGGACCCTTTTAATAGGATTTCCACCACTCCCCTGGACCTGTATCGCACCCTACCAGAAAAAACGTTGGTATCTTGTGCATAACCAAAGCACTGGATTCCAGGGTCCAGCCCTCCTAAGAGAGGCATTACAGGCAAAACAGTGTTCTTTTTTCTCCGAGGCCCGGGTACCATCCACTTTGGCCTCAATGGCACTTTGGATGGATCCGGTAGCATAGTTTGCTTGATCCTGAAGGATCCTCCAGCGGAGCTCTTCAAAGCACTTCTTTAATCTGTGACCAACACATTAGACACTGTCGAAAAAACTGAGGTACTCCTGGTATGGGAGGGGTTAGATAGGGGAGGGGAATTCTTGTCTTGGGTGTGCCAGTGTCCATCACCTGAAGGTGGCCTATAACCCATAAAGGTTATTACTATGGCTCTGTGTCCCGTGATGTATGAAAAAGAAAAAGGTAAAGTTAATGAAAGGCTGACATCTAAGAGGCATATCAATAAGGGTCATCTAGTATAGGTACATGGGTATACCGTATACATACATATTAACATGATAAGCATAAAATATGAAAGCCAAAGATCTCGACATCTAATAAAACTGCAGTGTTTTTCCTGGGGCTTGCCCACTCATCAAGAGTATGTTACAAGAGATATCTATAAATAAAAATAATATACTAGTCAATGGTAAAAAAAAATACCTACACGTCAGCTATAAAGTTTGCCCGACACTGATGAGGTGGTATAGACCAGCAAAGGTCTCCCCTGGGGCTGAGGCAGGAAAAACATCCCAGCCCAGGAAAGTAGCAGAGAAACCAGCGAGTTATCACACAGTAATCCCTAATAAAATGACAAAAATGTAGCCCACATTAATCGTATAAATTAATATATGTATATAAATATGCATGAGCGAGTCAGTGAAAGTGTACATGTTCATGGGTTTATCCAAAGTTCCAAGAAGCACCAGGATAAGTGGAACAGCAAGAAAAGAAAAGAAAAAAAGGAAGAAAAGAGAAAGAAAAAAAGGGGAGAAGATGCAGGGATGTAATGTTGAAATAAATGACCCAGAAGCGAGCGCCCCCTTCCTCCTGAACCATACCAGGCCACTTTTCCTCAAAATAGGGAGGGTGTATTAAAGAATGATGCCTTCGTCCCATTAAAATATTGTAAAGAAAAGGGAGGCTGTAATGGACTATAATGGCATCGTATGAGCAACTGATGTACAGTCAAAATTATAATATAAAAAAGTTTTTTTATTACAAAGTAGAAAAAATTCCATAGCATTTACAATAAAATATTGATCGTGACAACCATAAATCAGCTTATCATTGACATTGTACTACCAATGATGTATACAAAACATCAATAATTGTGCAGTGTATATAAACTCTACATGTTGCATGTTTCGCGGTTACTTGATGTGCGCTTCCTCAGGAGCCATACATAGGTACATAATTTATTAAACGATGTATATGGAATATGTCACAAAACTAAGAATAGAGAAATATAAACATTAATTTTTTTGTACATTGTGGAAAATATATTATTACTACAGTTCTATAGATAAGAGTACATCCATCTGCCAATATATATCCATCATTAAAGAAAATCTCACCGTGGATGCTGTATCAGGTAAGTGGCCAGAAACCCGGGCCAGGGAGGCAACCCACCCCGGAGGACACAAGAAAATGCAGGATGGCCCACATAAATTGGTACAACCTAGATAAAGTATTTGAATTAGACATATGTTAGTATATTCATATTCTCCTCTGGTCCACACAAAGTGGCCAGCTGGTAAAATATATTGAAATATAGATATTGCTACTTGTTTATATATATATACAAGCATATACCTTTTATAAAGAGACGTCTGTTCTATCCCCACAATGTCACATTAGTATATTGTATATGGATAGCTCCTCTGGGTACAGGGAGGTCTGAAAATAATAATTGATGGTAGTTGTTATTATTCAAATTATTTATGATTCCTCGACTATGTCCTGATGGAATAATGAATATTATTATATAAATATATGGTTTATTTTTATATATTTATATAATTTTTTATATTTTATTATTCTTATTTTTACCTGGATTCTTCACATATGTTGTGGCCAGAGGTAGACCTGATGTATTACTTCAAGGAAATGTTAGTGAACTAGGTGAATGTGCACCTGTGTATATTAAAGAAAATATATACCTTATATAACATGAGAATAGGTATTTATGTGAAGTATATATAAAAATCTAAATAAAGTAGAGATAGGATAGCCTATCATATTTATGTGGCCTACATATATTGATAAAATGAAATATTACCTTTACAAAAATTGTGTTAATGTGAAGGGTGAAGTTATATATCCTCCAGACAGATCTTCTTTTACTTCAATCAGGTAACTGCCTCAATTAAAGTGAAGAATCTGTAGGTAATCACCATGATATGAGTTAGCTGTAATTAAACAGATTCATCAGTTCAACAGTCAAGATGAGTAGGATTGAACTTACCATTAGTGAGAGATAGGGATACACAGGCGTCTCCTTGGTGCAGCACACAGTTGGTGTATGTCCTGCTGTGTGTGCTTTTATATTGGGTCTCCTGAAGTTCCCATCCAGAAACGCCCATGACGCTGAGCGTCTGACGTCACTGGACCCGTTTCGGTGGTGCGCATGCGCGTATATGCGTGCGCGCATTCGCCCTGGTCCCAAATCGGTAGATGCATATTATTGCTCCACCATAAGGACAGTAGTCGCCCATGACGGTAAAAAACAGTCAGGGCAACACCCACCAGAAACATGCATCCGCCAGGTGAGTTACAATTGGCCCAAATACACAGCCAATGACACAGATCCACTCCGATGCCTGGGGCGCCATTTTGGAGAAGGGAATTGCCCTTTTCCAGTGCAAGATATCTATCAAAATGATGGATCCCCCGGTGGTGAGACGGCCACATTGTATTTCCACTGTGCTAGTTACAATGTCATCCCGGGAGAAGATCTCAGCAAAAAGTAGTACTCTGTAAAAATGTACAATCATTGTACAAATCTTTATATATATTACACACACAATCATTGTTTCAACACAATAACTCACAGAAAATTATTAATAAATATATATATATAATTCTGCTCATACTGCCAAATAAAGCCCCATATATATTCTCCATTTTCGCAGAAGGTGAGTAGGGGAAAATGAGATGGTGAGTAGGAGAAAAACATGCATAGAAATATGTGCAAAAAAAAAAAGGAAGGAAGGGAGGGAGATATATAAAATGTCTACCTAGAATCTTTCAAATCTCATTGTTATGGAGGCATAAGACAAAAAACAAAAAAACAAAATAAGCAAAATTATATACAGGATAAAATAGATGGATCAAAAGGTACATCTATCTGTACAGAAAGCCAATTCATTATATATACCCATATATCAAGGTGTTGAGATATCTGTACGACACGAGTTGTATAATTTTGAAGTAAATATTATTGCATTCTCATTGATATCATAGGAAGGGTTTATATGAATTGACTTCATTTATTTCTGAGGGAATCATGGCATTTAGCCGCTCTATCCATAATGTTTTGCGTTGCAGGATAATTTTGTCCCAACTGCAACACGAAACATTATGGATAGAGCGGCTAAATGCCATGATTCCCCCAGGAATAAATGAAGTCAATTCATATAGACCCTTCCTATGATAGCAATGACAATTTAATGGAGAATGCAATAATATTAACTTCAAAATTATGCAACTCGTGTCGTAGAGATATCTTGACACCTTGATATATGGGTATATATAATGAATTGGCTTTCTGTACAGATAGATGTACCTTTTGATCCATCTATTTTATCCTGTATATAATTTTGCTTATTTTGTTCTTTGCTTTTTTGTTTTTTTGTCTTATGCCTCCATAATAATGAGATTTGAAAGATTCTAGGTAGACATTTAATATATCTCCCTCCCCTCCTTTGTTTATTGCACATATTTCTATTTCATTTTCCCCTACTTACCTTCTGCGAAAATGGAGTATATATATGGAACTTTGTTTGGCAGTATGAGCAGAATATATATATATAAATCATTTTCTGCTAGTTATTGTGTTGAAACACTTAATAATTGAAACAATTATTGTGTATGTAATATATATATAAAGATTTGTAAAATTATTGTACATTTTTACAGAGTAACACGACATGGTAACTAGCAGAGTGGAAATGCAATGTGGCCATCTCACCACCAGGGTATCCATCATTTTGATAGATATCTTGCACTGGAAAAGGGCAATTCCCTCCTCCAAAATGGCGCCCCAGGCATCGGCCCGGATCTGTGTCATGGGCTGTGTATTTGGGCCAATTGTAACTCACCCGCGGATGCATGTTTCTGGTGGGGGTTGCCCTGACTGTTTTTTACCGTCATGGGCGACTACTGTCCTTATGGTGGAGCAATACTATGCATCTACCGATTTGGGACCAGGGCGCATGCTCAGCGTCATGGGCGTTTTTTTTGGATGGGAACTTCAGGAGACCCAATATAAAAGCAGGACATACACCAAGGAGACACCTGTGTATCCCTATCTGAAACTAATGGTAAGTTCAAACCTACTCATATTGACTGTTGAACTAATGAGACTGTTTAATTACAGCTCATATCATGGTGATTACCTACAGATTCTTCACTTTACTTGAGGCAGTTACCTGATTGAAGTAATGGAAGATCTGGCTGGAGGATATATAACTTTACCCTTCACATTAACACAATTTTTGTAAAGGTAATATTTCATTTTATTTTATCAATATATGTAGGCCACATAAATATGATAGGTTATCCTATCTCTACTTTATTTTTATATATACTTCACATATATACTGTACCTATTCTTATGTTATATACGGTATATATTTTCTTTAATATACACAGGTGCACATTCACCTAGTTCACCAACATTTCCTTAAAGGAATACATCAGATCTACCTCTGGCCACAACATATGTGAAGAATCCAGGTAAAAATAAGAATAATAAAATAAAAATAAAAAAATTATAGCAACAATAATAATATATAAAAATAAACCATATATTTATATAATAATATTCATGATTCCATCAGGACATAGTCAAGAAATAATAAATATGAATAATTACAACTACCATCAATTATTATTTTCAGACCTCCCTGTACCCAGAGGGGCTATCCATATACAATATACTAAGGTGACATTGTGCGGATAGAACAGAAGTCTCTTTATAAAAGGTATGTGGGTCATCCTGCATTTTCTTGTGTCCTCCGGGGTCGGTTGCCTCCCTGGCCCGGGTTCCTGGCCACTTACCTGATACAGCATCCACGGTGAGATTTTCTTTAATGATGGATGAATATTGGCAGATGGATGAACTCGTATTTATAGAACTGTAATAATAATATATTTTCCACAACGTACAAAAATATTAATGTTTCTATTTCTCAATTCTTAGTTTTGTGACATATTCCATATACATCGTTTAATAAATGATGTGCCTATGTATGGCTCCTGAGAAAGCGGACATCAAGTAACCGCAAAACATGCAACATCTAGAGTTTATATACACTGCACAATTATTGATGTTTTGTATACATCATTGGTAGTACAATGTCAATGATAAGCTGATTTATGGTTGTCACAATCAATATTTTATTGTAAATGCTATGGAATTTTTTCTACTTTGTAATAAAAACGTTATATTATAATTTTGACTGTCCATCAGTTGCTCATACGATGCCATTATAGTCCATTACAGCCTCACTTTTCTTTACAATAAAATGGGGAGGGTGCTTTGGGGTACCCCTCAAAGCACCTTGTCCTCATGTTGATGGGGACAAGGGCCTCTTCCCAACAACCCTAGGCAGGAGTCTTATCAGAATCTGGATACCGCCCCCCCCCCCATATGAATGGGTATCGTACCCCTATCCATTCACAAAAAAAGTGTTGAATGGGTAAGAACCACAAGAGACAGTTTTTGAAAAATCTTTTATTTAAAAAAAAGTGCCAATGTAAATCCCCCGTCAATAGCGCTGCCCGACGGACCTGTAAAATAGCAAAAATTGAAAACGCTCTGCCTCCACGGGTGGCCTCCCACCGACTGCGCTCTATTCGCTTTGACAGCCCTAATAGAGGCAAGGGCAGGGCCACCCCCTCAGAAGAGGGGCGGGGTCACCCGGCCACACACGGCGTCAGAAGAAGGGGGGCGGGGTCACTCAGTTACACCACCAGGTGGCCCTGCCCATGCCTATATAAGAACTTTCAAACCGAAGAAAGAGCAGTGAGTGGGAGGCCTCTCATGGAGGCGGTCGTTTTCCATTTTTGCTATTTTTTAGGTCCGCCGGGCACCGTGACAGTGGATTTTCATTGCATGACACTTTTTTTTTTTTTTTTTAATAAAAGATTTGTCAAAAACGGTCTTGTGGTTTTAACTTTTTGACACTTGTTTGGTGAATAGGTAGGGATACGATGTACCCAATACCCATTCACATAGGATGGGCAGGATCTGGGGGCCCTCTTGTTAAAGAGGGCTTCCAGATTCCAAAAATCCCCCCCGCCCGCAGACCCTGACAACCACAGCCCATCAACATGGGAACAAGGTGCTTTGGTGTGTGAGGGCATGTTGAGGGCATGTGGCCTGTTATGATTCAGAAGCTCATCCTTGCCCCCCCCCTTTTTACTGACCTGCCATGTTGCATGCTCAGATAAGGGTCTGGTATGGCTTTTGGGGGGGAGACCCCACGCCACTTTTTAAAACATGTTGGGCATTTCTTTCTTTATACATTACAGCCGCAAGTTTAAATGACATTTTTTCCTTTAGAAATTCAATTATTGCTGCAGCATGTTCTATACCTCGCACAGATGTGCCACTTTACAGGCAGGGGGCCCCCCAGGCATGATATATAAAAGAATATTTAATTTTTATTCACTTTAAGCATCATTAACCACTTCATTAATGGGCACTTGCCCCTTTCTGCCCAGGCCAGTTTTCAGCTTTCAGCGCTGTCGCATTTTAAATGACAATTGCGCAGTCATGCAATACTTATAGTTACATAGTAACATAGTTAGTCAGGTTGAAAAAAGAAACAAGTCCATCCAGTTCAACCACAAAAAAATACTGTACCCCAACAAAATTTTATCATTTTGTTACCACAAATAGAGCTTTCTTTTTGTGGTATTTAATCACCATTAGGGTTTTTATTTTTTGCTAAACAAATAAAAAAAGATCAAAACAAGTTTTTGTTTCTGTTATAAAACACTGGGGGAGAACCTCTGGGGGAATTGCCAAAATGCTGCTAAGCAAACTGTATTGGCATGCATTAAAAAGGGGAGTAACTCCAGAGAAAAGATGATAATTCTTCTGCTCTACAAGACTCTGGTCCAGCCACACCTAGAGTATGCTGTTCCAGTCCTCAGGAAGGATGTACTGGAAATGGAGAGAGTACAAAGAAGGGCAACAAAGCTAATAAACGGTCTGGAGGATATTAGTTATGAGGAAAGCACTGAACTTTTTCTCTAGTGAAGAGACACTTGAGAGGGGATATGATTTCAATTTACAAATACCATACTGGTGACCCCACAATAGGGATAAAACTTTTTCGCGGAAGGGAGTTTAACAAGACATGTGGCCACTCATTAAAATTAGAAGAAAAGAGGTTTAACCTTAAACTACGTAGAGGGTTCTTTACGGTAAGAGTCTCAGCGGGGGGCATGAATGGTTTCAAGAAACTATTAGATAGGCACCTGAACTACCACAACATACAGGGATATACAAGGTAATAATGACATATAATCACACACATAGGTTGGACTTGATGGACTTGCGTCTTTTTCAACCTCACCTATTATGTCACTATGTCTATCACCAATATATTAATACTTTGTGCCCAATGGTTCCCAATTCCCAATGGTTAAGAGCATGAGCATTATAGGTAAAGTTGATCCAGGGTAAATCCGGTTGCCTCTCGGGGGATCAGAAAGGAATTTTTTCCCCTGCTGTAGCAAATTGGATCATGCTCTGCTGGTGTTTTTTGCCTTCCTTCCTCTGGATCAGTGGTCATCAACCCTGTCCTCAGGGCCCACTAACAGGCCAGGTTTGCAAGATAACTGAAATACATCACAGGTGATATCATTTGCTGCTCAGTGATTGCAGTATTCTAGTCTGCATCTCCCCAAGGTAATACATAAAATCTGGCCTGTTAGTGGGCCCTGAGGACAGGGTTGATGACCACTGCTCTGGATCAACTGTGTGTATAGAATTTGGTTTATGGGATTGTACTATATTTTTTATTTTATTTATTCATTTATTTTATGGTTCAACTGGTTCAACTGTATGTCTTTTTTCAACCTGACTAACTATGTAACTATGAGAAGCTCAATATAGGGTATATTTATATTTTAGCAAAGGCTGTGACTTTTCAGAGGTTAACTTTAATTGTATTTTATATAATATTCAACTAGAGAGAGATACCTTTGACTAGGATTTGAATAAGGTAACAAAAAGATTGTAGGTAGGTGGATAATGGTTACTAAAAGAGACATTGGATTAGGAATTTAAATTGCTGAATCACAAAATGTTAACACTATTACAGTCATTGAATGGATATTTATTAACTTTTTTTTTTCCAACGTTTTAATAAATCGTAAATCACATATTAAAAAAATGTTAATGGTATTAGAAATAAGTGGAGGTATTTTTTTACTTTATTTCAAGTCTTTCAGCAAGACAGGGCAGAGAATCCAAAGTCATCAACAAATTGTGAACACATAGATCTCAAGGAGGCCAGGTACATGTACAAATGTTTGAGTAGACAGTGCATCACAAAAATACAAAATACCAATCTCACTCTTCCTTGACAACCAGCGTGAGCAGGTTAGTAGTAGATCAGACTCCCACCCAGTTCAATACACACAGAAAGAGAAACTGAAAGAGAGAAGAAAACAGGTATTATAGGTAAAAAGGAGTGAGAAACCAAGAAGTTATAAAAAAGATGAAAGGAAGGAGATGGGAACCTTGGATTTGTACCATGCAATCCTCAGCTACTCATGTAGGAAGGTAGGTCCATGGCCGCTAGTCACAGGGCCGATCCGCCCTATAGGCTCACTATGCAAGCCGCTTAGGGCCCCCTAAAGCTGCGGAGGGCCCCCAAATTACTAGAGGCCCTGCCTGGTGAGAAATAATTTCCGGCCCCTCGCCCCGCTTCTCAACTCACTGGCTGCATGGGAGAAGAGGTAAGAAGTCAGCACCCACCCTCTTCTTACTTTAATATAAGATGTCATTTCCGACAGCAGAACACCCCCTCCCCCCATTTCTCAACTTTAATGTGACATGTCATTTTGCTTGGGGCCCCAGGGAGGTCAGGATCGGCACTGGCTAGTCATCACCAGCAAGCAACTTCTCATATTCCAGAAAGCATGTGAATATGGTCCAATAGAACCATGTGTGCCTGAACTTTTCTTCTTTCCCTTAAAGTGTAGCAGTAAGGCTTTGCATCTGATGAATTTCTGTTATCTTGGAGAACTACAATGTGAGTGATAGGGGTGGGGGAACTCCTATTTCCAGAGGGCAGAAATGCACGCCTCAGCTGCATTCACAAGATGAATCAGCGTCGTCTTCTTGTATCCATCTCTAAGCAGGAGTGAGGAATGTAGCATGTATTTAGCCGAGTCAGTCCCCAGGTTAAAATACGTCAGTTGTTTAACCACTTCAGCCCCGGACCATTTTGCTGGTCAATGACTGGGCCACTTTTTGCGATTCAGTACTGCGTCGCTTTAACTGACAATTGCGCGGTCGTGCGACGTGGCTCCCAAACAAAATTGGCGTCCTTTTTTTCCCACAAATAGAGTTTTTTTGGTGGTATTTGATCACCTCTGCGGTTTATATTTTTTGCGCTATAAAAAAAAATAGAGCGTCAATTTTGAAAAAAAATTCAATATTTTTTACTTTTTTCTATAATAAATATCCCCAAAAAAGATATATATAAAAAAAAAAAGATTCCCTCAGTTTAGGCCGATACATATTCTTCTACATATTTTTGGTAAAAAAATCGCAATAAGCGTTTATTGATTGGTTTGCGCAAAAATTTATAGTGTTTACAAAATAGGAGATATTTTTATGGCATTTTTATAATTTTTTGATTTTTTTTTACTATTAATGGCGGCGATCAGTGATTTTTTTTCATGACTGCTACATTATGGCGGACACATCAGACACTTTTGACACATTTTTGGGACTATTGTAATTTTCACAGCGAAAAGTGCTATAAAAATGCACTGATTACTGTAAAAATGCCGATGGCAGTGAAGGGGTTAACCACGAGGGGGTGATAAAGGGTTAAGTGTGGCCTCATGTGTTTTTTCTAATTGTAGGGGGGCGTGCCTGGACGTGTGACATCACTGATCGTCGTTCCCTATGACAGGGAACAGACGATCAGTGACAACCCACAGATAAGAACGGGGAAGGTTTGTTTACACTCACCTCTCCCCGTTCTTCAGCTCCTGTGAC
The DNA here is from genome assembly GCF_905171775.1 of Rana temporaria. Classification (NCBI taxonomy): domain Eukaryota; kingdom Metazoa; phylum Chordata; class Amphibia; order Anura; family Ranidae; genus Rana; species Rana temporaria. Next base: position 68,120,871 of record NC_053495.1, on the reverse strand, counting down.
CAGATCGCAGGACACCGGCGGCGATCGAGTCTGCGGGTCCCGCGGGCGTGGTCACGGAGCTTCGGACCGGGTCCCATGGCTGGGCTCTTAAAGGGGACCTACCTGTAGGTCCATGTGCCCAGCCATGCCGTCGACGTATATTGTCGTGCGGCGGTCCTTAAGTGGTTAATGATGGTCCTCACCTGAGACTACAGGCTCCAGAGTTTATCACAATTTGAGGAGGACCGTGGGATTTTGCACAATATTCCCTGCTATGCTAAATGGTGACATAAAATTATCCGCTGGATCTTAGCTGGATTGTTTCAGCGATATCAATTGCTTAGAATCAATCCTTACAAGAGGACCATCAAAAATAAACTTTATGGGCGCGTGCACGTGAGGACGTGAGGTCGCGCCACGCTCCGGGGTGAGGAGTGAAGAGCTGCGGGAATAATGGGAGGAAGGACGGACGGACCATAGCGGATGAAGGAGAGGAGATCCCCCAGGCAGCACGCAGCATACCTCGCAGCACATTCCACCAACTGACCCCCAAGGAACCGGAGGGACCGTCGCACAGGGAGCCGCAGATAGGCAGATAGGGAGATAACTCCACGCCGCATTAAGGAGCGGAGTGCACGCTGACAACTTCACAGACGTGAGTATGTTGAACCAGCTGACAGGCTGAGCGCAGATGGACTCCTAGCGCGCACCCCCTCTCCACGGACCTGGAATGAAAAAGGTACACTAGGTGTTTGACTAAGCTATGTTGAAGGGGGCTCAGAGGACCGGCTAGCTGTGTGTTGATTGAACTTACTGGGAAGGGAGACATATTAAATATAGTGAAAAAAAAAAATCCCAAAAAGGCATGACATGCTGTTGGCTGCATAATAGGTTAAATGAGAAATTACCCTTATTACATGATTGAAATATGGTTGCTGGATGCATAAGGGAAATGATGTCTAACAAATATATGGTCTGAAGTAAAATAATGTACACTAAAGTATGAACAGGAGGACACTTAGAGGAGAAGCGGTGAAGTGAATTGGAGATTTGGAGATAATCTACTACCTCCCCCAGATTAAATAATTGAAAAAACAGGTCAGACAATGATACACTAATGAATCAACTAATTAATCAACTAACTAACTAACTAATGAACTAACTGAAGGGGATTGTATATATCTCAAGTGGGAAAGCCTGGAAAATGGTTTAGGCAAATTTATACAAATATATGTACTTTGGTTCTCTGTCTTTGCCTCATCTCCCACCCCCCCCCTCTTTATCCTTTTGGGAACTTTGATCCCTCAAACATACGGCCTTAAAGGTGGGCCTATTCCCCGATTTTCCTGGGACTATGGCTGTCGTCTAAAGGACATCTATTAGTACTCCCTATATTAGGGAATTGCTGGAATTACCGGAGGTTATTCGATTTAGGCCGTTTTTTCGCAGCCCCCTCTTTTTTAATTGGATTCCAGGGTGTAGAGAGGAAAGGAAAAGAGGGGAAAAAAAAATAAAAGGGGAGAGGGGAGGGAGGAGGGAAGGGAGGGAGAAAAAACAGGAGGACTGAAGGGGGAGAAAGCCGACAGTTACTCAGCCCCTCCCTCTTGGATACCCCAATTGTGAATGGTAGATAGACGAGGCCCATCAGAGCGCCCTTCTGCAAATGCAGACCCTGCCCGCACAGAGCCGGACCAAGTATTAATTAAAACTTTCTATAAATATATGAAAGAGAAGACGGAGGAGGAATAAACCCACTAGGATATCCTGCGGCTGTGCGGTACAGGATCAGCCAGGTACTCTAGGAAACTCCGTAGAAAACACAGCTCAGACATACTGACTCCCCGGCAAAGCCGACCTCGGTGCCAGTTCGTTGGAAACAAGGGGTCAAACTGGGGAAGAGAATCAGAAGGAGGGGGATCAATATGAGCAGAATGACGAGTAGATCGACAAAGGGGGGACCCCCTACCACTCCAAGCAATACAACTGCAACAAGCTCAATAAGACCCTTCATGACCAGAGGAGAGAGCCCACGAGTTATCGGAGCCCAGACAACAACTAAGCAACAACCAGCAAATAAGGCAAAAAAAGCGGAGGATAAGAAATCGCAGAAGGAGGACCCCAGAGAAACATCTATGGAATCAAGAGAGGAGGGACCCCTGGGAACTGGATTGGAAAGCAGAAGGGCTGAGGAACAAAGCCCAGACTCACAGTCCCCCTCTAAGAGAGAAATGGCAGAGATGCTGTTAAACTTGGAAAATGTGATAAAGGGGGAAATACAGAATCTGAGAACCGATGTTGGCCACCTGTTATCCAGAATAGAATCAGCAGAGGAACAATTAGAGAAACAAGAACAAGAATCAAACCTATTAAAAGATCAGATAGATCGGATCCAACTGCAGCAGAGACACATTCTCTATAAACTAGAAGACCAGGAAAACAGAAATCGGAGACAAAACCTTAGGATAAGATCTATACTAGAGAGGAGAGGTGAGGACCTAAGGACAATAATTCAGATGATATTTAATCCATTATTGGAAAGAACAGCAGACAACCCAGTTAGGATCGAAAGGGTCCACAGAGTAGGAAATCCGAAAAGAGGGGCCCCTGAGCGAACAAGAGATGTTATAGTAAGGTTCCGATTATATGAAGACAAAGAAGCAATCTGGAAGAGATTGAGGGGACACCCCCCGATGGTATTTGAAGGGACAGAGCTCCAGATATTCACGGACGTAGCCCCAGAAACTTTGGCAAGAAGATGGTTGTTAAAACCACTCCTAAAACAAATGATAGATCTGAATATCAAATATAATTGGGGCTTCCCTTCTTGTTTAATCGGGACAAAAGAGGGGAGATCCGCGACACTGAGATTTCCTGAGGAGTTAAACGATTTTTGCAAGAAATTGGACATGCAGGTGCCTGACCTGCCGGGCTGGGAGTAGGGGGGATGCGGAGACGGGAGGGGGGGGGGAAGTGGGGGTTCCCCCCCCCCCCTCTCTTTGTCTCTCTGCTCGCTCATGTGATATACCCTCTCTCCTTGGGGGCCCCTTGGGAGGCTCCTTCTCTCTTCTCCTTCATTTTTTGTAAGCCACTGTTTTTTTTCTTCGGGGACCCGGGAGGGCCCCCTTGGAGATAGGGAGGAGATAGGCTAACCTCCCCCCCCACCCCTCCTGGTGAAGGTACGGCAGGAGGGGGGGGGGGAATTCCCAAAACCTCACCCAGAGCGAAACTGAACCAAGAACTGGAAGATGGTTCAGCGGTCTGAGATAGGCCAACAGGGAGGGTGGGAGGGGGGGGAAGAGGGTGAGGGGAGGGAAGGGGGAGGGGAGGGTGAAGGGAGGGAAGGGGGAGGGGAGGGGAGGAGGGGAGGGGAGGGGGGAAGATATCCTATCTCACCAAAACAATCGGAAGAAAGCGTAACTAGTAGCCAAGATGCCGGTAATTAAATGCCTATCTTATAATGTAAAAGGGCTCAATAGTCCATCAAAGAGACATAAAGTACTAAAGGAACTAAAGAGGTATAGGTCAGATGTAGTCTTTTTACAAGAAACCCATCTTACACTAGGATCAAATATAAAGCTATATTCCCCTGACTTCCCCATATGGTACTATGGTGATACCATTACTAAAAGGGCCAGAGGGGTAGCAATCGGAATAGCTAAGGGGACTAGGTTTGTGTTAACAGACCGATTGACAGACCCAGAAGGAAGATTCCTCTTTTTAAGGGGAAAACTAGAGGAGGAGGAATATACTCTTGTAAACATATATGCACCAAATACCTCCCCGATGAAATACCTCCTGGGAATCCTGGGGAAATTAAAAGACTTTAGGAGGGGAAAGACAATACTGGGAGGAGATCTAAACTTTTGCATGGACACAAAGGCCGATAAAACACACCAGACATTAGAAACTCAAGAAAGGCAATTAAGAAAGGTAAAGGGTAGTCTGCATAGAAGCCAATTAGTAGACACATGGAGGATCTTTAACCCAAGCAAACGAGATTATACATTTTATTCCCATGTACATGAGAGCTACTCCCGGATCGATCACATTTTTATTGAGCATAGAATGTTAGATGCGGTGGTCGAGACAAAAATAGAGACCATGACGATTTCTGACCATGCCCCAATTAGCATATCCATAAATATTACAGGCAATCAAAGGACTTATTCAAATTGGAGACTAAATGAGAAACTACTAATAGAAGAGAAAAGTTCAATGAGGGTAAAAAAGGAATTAGAGGAATATTTTGAGATAAACAAGACAGATGAAATTTCGGCAGCAACACTATGGGATGCACATAAGGCAGTGATTAGAGGGGTGTTAATCTCCGAAGGAACAAGGAGGAAAAAAGAAATGAACAGTAAAAAGGAAAAATTAGTAGAAGAGATCTTCAATTTAGAACTAATACATAAAAAAAATGGTAAACAACGAGATATATATTTGGAACTAGTTAATAAGCGGAACGAACTTAAATATCTGATTGACCGGGAAACAAGAAGGGAATTTAACTTGGTGGCAAGGGAGAGATACAGGTGGGGAAATAAAACAAGCAAACATCTGGCTCGGATGGTACAAAGAAAGAAATCAAGGAATTATATAGATAAAATTAAAAATGAAAAAGGAGAAGTCTTGCATACAACAAAAGATATTGCTGAAACATTTAGATTATATTATGAAAAACTATACTCAGTAGAACAAAAAAACTGGCAAAAAGGGGAGAAAGAAAATAAAATCTCAGCATTCTTAGAAGAAGCAGGGTTATCAAAAGTTAGTCAAATAGACGCAGAGGGGATGGACAGGCAAATTACGGAAAACGAAATTAAATTAGCACTATCAAGCTCTGCCTCAGGTAAAAGTCCGGGGCCAGACGGCTTTACAGTAATGTATTACAAAAAATTTAAGGAGACACTTCTGCCAAGGCTATGCCAGTATTTTAATGGGCTCGGAAAGGAGTACGAACTAAGTAAAGAGGCATCGGAGGCAACTATCACCGTTATCCCTAAGGAAGGTAAGGACATTGAAAATTGTTCAGGATACCGGCCGATATCTCTGCTCAACACAGATTTAAAACTGTTTGCAAAGGTATTGGCCGGGAGAGTCAAACAGGAAATGGCGAAATTGGTGTACCCGGATCAGACGGGGTTTGTCCAGGGAAGAGAGGGGAGAGATAACGGGGTTAGAACACTGTTAATCCTCCGGAAAATGAAGGCAGCGGGGTCCCCAGGTGTACTCCTGTCAATTGACGCAGAAAAAGCGTTTGACAGGGTAGACTGGGGACTTATGTTGCTCACCCTGAAGGAAATGGGGTTTGGACAGAGAATGATGGAGTGGATCGGCACCCTTTACAGGTTCCCCACGGCTAAAATAAAAATAAATGGAAGTCTATCCCAAACCTTCTTAATGAGAAACGGTACAAGGCAAGGGTGCCCTCTATCGCCACTACTGTTTGTGCTCTCATTGGAACCTCTGCTGGCTAGGATCCGAAACTCCCAAAAAATAAAAGGGGTTAAAATAGGGGAGGAAGATCATAAACTTGCAGCCTTTGCAGACGACGTCCTCCTCTACTTAACGGAACCCAAAATATCAATCCCAAACCTTCTAAATCTATGTAGCGAATACGGAGAAATTTCAAATCTTAAATTAAATATCACAAAAACGGAGATTATGAGTATAAACATAAGCAAGACAGAAGAGCAACTCCTGAAAACGAAGTACAAATTTGCTTGGGTTAAAGAACTTAAATACCTAGGGATACTGCTAGCTAAATCCACTAGGGAGATGTATACGATAAATTTCATACCTTTACTGAATGAAATTAAGACAGAAACAAAAAGGGTTGAAAACAGGGCAATATCATGGATAGGACGAATTAATTACTGCAAAATGGTTATTTTACCAAAAATCTTATATAAATTCCAGATGATTCCCATTGCCCTCCCTGGGACATTGCTCTCTACCCTGAGAAAATTAATAATGAATTATATATGGAGAAATAAGAAACACAGGATAGCACTTCAGACACTAAAACAACCAAAAAAAAAGGGTGGATTAGCGGTGCCCGATGTCAAGAGATACTATGAGGCGGTGATATTAACAAGAGTGGTGGAGTGGGCCAGAGCTAGCAAAGAAAAAAGGTGGGTTAGGGTAGAAAATGAAATGTCACAGACAAGGTTAGATAAGATAATTTGGAATCCTCCCCAATTTAGGACATTAGGTAAAAATGCACACGAGATAACTAAAAATGCACTTAAAGTTTGGGACACTGTTTATAAGAAAACTGTGAAGGAGTATAATTCCCCTCTTATATCACTAAAGAATAATGATTATTTTGCACCAGGTAAAACACAAGTGGGGGGAAACTGGATTAGAATGGACACTGTACAATTAAGATATATAATGAAGGAAGGTCACATTTTAACACTACAGGAGTTGAAATTAAAAAACTTTTTCCTGGAAATTAATGAATGGAGATATCGGCAACTAAACCATTTTATCCAAGACCTCCCACACCCACTGAGGTCGGGAGATCAGTTATTGGAATTGGAAAAAATATGCTCTGCAAAAAATGCCAGAGGATCTATCTCGGGACTATATAAGATGTTACTGAAGATGGAAGAGCAGAACATACCCCCATTCATTAAAAAATGGGAAAGGGAACTAGGGACACATCAGGATAGGACCACAATAGAGAAAATGCTGACTCTGACACACTCCTCTGCGGTGGATAGCCGCACAGCAGAGATGTGTTTTAAATGCATAGCCGGATGGTATATGACACCAGACAAATTAAAAAAGTTTAAAGAGGGACAGACCGGAGAGTGCTGGAGGGGCTGCGGATCACCAGGAAATATGGCGCACCTGTGGTGGGGATGCCCCAAGATAAGGAGGTACTGGGAAAAAATACTGGCCTGCGTGGAAGAGATTACAAAGAAAAAGATAAAGATGGACCCCTGGGTAGTACTGTTCCACGGGGGGGAAGAGGGCATCAAAAGTTATAAAAAATCGCTAGTACCGCACCTACTGAATGCTGCCAAAAGATTAATTCCAAGGGGATGGCAAGAGGTGGAATGCCCATCAATCTGGGAATGGATTGATGCGGTTGAAGAAACTTATAAAATGGAGGAACTGCAGGAGGACATGGAGGGCAACAATATGGTACAAAATATGAAATGGGAAAGTTGGAGAACTTTTAAGAAATCATGGAGTTACGCGGAAAAGTTAAGAGAATATACTTAAGGACACCATAGAAAAATCAGAGAGAAGTTGAGGTTTAAGGAGATTGTTTTGGGTGAGATAGGAGGGGGGGGGGGTAAGGGAGGTGAAGTATTAAGGGAAAAACTCTTGTATTTGTCGAGTAAAGAAGTTAAATATGTATTCAAGAAAATTTATAATAAAAAAAAAAAAAAAAAAAAAAAAAGAGGGAAAACAAAAACAACTCACACAAGAAACAGAGACACTAATGATGCAAGACCTAAATAGAGATGCGAAGGGCTGGTACGCAGATTATGAGCATGTAAATGCACACTCTATGAGGTGGAGTCTGAAGTGAAAAAAAAAAAAAAAAAAAAAAAAGAATCAATCCTTACACCAGGATATTATTCTAGATAGATGTGTCGCCTGAAAATATTTCATGGGATCAAGGAACACTATCCCTCCATGTGGCTTGGGCATAGTAAGATAGGTATAAGATAAATGAGAGTGCACCCAAACAAATTGGAGGAATTCCCGGCGTAACACTTTCGGAAATGGTTGTGGGATTGCAATTGGGAGGGTCTGTAACAAATATAACACCTTGGGCATAACTATCCTTTTTAGTATGGCATTTCTGCCAAACTAGATGTATGCATGTCCAAGCCACCACCAGAGTTCCTCTTTCATGAAATTAAAGTGGTTATAAAGCTTCTTTTTTTATTAAATAACAAACATGTCATACTTACCTCCACTGTGCAGCTCGTTTTGCACAGAGTGGCCGCAATCCTCGACTTCTGGGTCCCTTGGCTGCCCTTGCGGGTCCTCCCCACATCAGATAACCCCCTAGGAGAAGCGCTCTCCTGAGGGTTTACCTTGGGGGCGCGCTCCCGAGTCTATCATTCGGCGTCCATAGCCGACAGGATGTATAACTCGGCCCCGCCCCCTGATCACTTGGTCAGGGTGGATGATGGATTGGATAAGACGCAAGAAGGTGAAATGATAAGATCTTATTTGATGTGTCATATATACGATTATAAGAAGTGGGTGTAGGATCTGGCGAGCACTTTTCTACAGCAAAGCCCTTGGAATACAGTATATTGCAAATAGTAGACCGATTTTTAAACAAAGCTATAGATAAACTTTAAAAACACAGTTCATCATTGAAGCTAAAAGGAGCTGCTAATGCAGTATTTTTGTGGTGCCATCTCATTTCTTTTAGGGATAGTGTGTATTCTAAAATGTGACATCCCTGTTGTACAATGGCCTCCAGACACACAGACTGAATATTCAATGTGTCCCAGTCCTGAAAGATATATTAGGTATAACACATCTGTCTCTGTTAATATCTTCTCTAGCAGGTAGATCACACTCAGGGGGTCAAAGGTCTTATCAGGTGTCAGATTGTGTAATACATCTATTCTACTTCCATGTAGCTGTCACTAAGCTACTACCTTGTTCTCCAGCTCCTTCCACATAATAAATTACATTTCTTCTTTGCAGCAGAGAGCTACAGAATACTAAACCATGGTGATCAGCTCCATGATGATCTTTTCTTTATTTTTTTATATTTTTAGACTACTGTACACTGGGAGACAGGGCGATTCATCCTTACACAAAGACATATTATCTATTACATGACAGATTACTTCTTCTTCTCTTTTTCCTATATATTTTATGCTTCACAGGGAGCTATGCAAAGTTATCGGTTCTCTGATACTGTCCTTCTGTTTGTTATATTTGTAACATAACTTTAATCTCATCTCCTTTCTGTAATTCTGGCATTCCATTTATATGCCAACCTCAGTCTAAAAGATTGCTTGATGCTTCTTTGTTTTATGACAAAATGAATGCCCCTTTATATCAGTAATGCTGTTTATTTTTTTGATGCTTCATTATATTCTGACAAAGATTACCCTTATGCCGCGTACACACGGTCGTTTTTTGTGAAGAAAAAAACCGACATTTTTAAAAACGTAATTTAAAATGACGGTGTGTGGGGAAAATGGCGTTTTAGGTCTTCTGAAAAACGTAAAAAAAAAAAATTTGAGCATGCTTCAATTTTTTATGTCGTTTTTCAAAACGTCGTTTTTTGTGTCATTTAAAATTATAGTGTGTGGGTAAAACAATGTTTACAACAACGTTTAAAACTACGTTTTTAAACCCGCGCATGCTCAGAAGCAAGTTATGACGCGAGCTTGAATGGAACAGAGTGTCGTCGTACGTGCTGAACGTAACCGCGCTTTGCTAGAGCATTTTGAAAAAACGATGGTGTGTAGGCAACGTCGTTTTTTAAAATGAAGTTTGAAAAACTTTGTTTTGTTTCATGATTTAAAACGTCGTTTTATTTCATCACAAAAAGTGATCGTGTGTACGGGGCATCACACTTCAGTAATGCTATTGGTCCCATTAGTATCCAGTTGTACACATTTAGTCCCCAGCTACTTGCTGTGATTCTGGCGATGAAATTTAATGCAGTTGGTGTGGTTGCTAGAATTAACATGAATAATAAAAAAAAAACTAAAAGTACTAAGAATAAATGGGTATTTGAAGATGTACTTATTTTTAGCCAGAATCATGTAGACGTGCCTAACGTTAGGCAGGCGTAGCGTATCTCATATTACGCCGCAAAGACTCATTGGTTTCGACGTGAACGTAAATTACGCCCAGCCCCATTCACTGACGACTTACGCAAACAACGTAAAAATTAAAAAATTTGACGCGGTTCTGATGTCCATACTTAACATTGGCTGCGCCATCTTTTTGGTGGTTTACGCATTCTAGGCGTAAATCAGCGTACACGCCCCTAGCGGCCAGCGAAAATAGACAGCTAAGATACGACGGCGCCGGCCGTCGTATCTTAGCTACATTTAAGCATATCTCAATTTGAGAATACACTTAAATATACGACGGCGCAGATTCGGAGTTACGACGGCGTATCTACTGATACGCCGTCGTATCTTTACGTGAATCTGGCTATTTGACTCTATTTGGGTGACAGTGACTAGCCCTTCCCGAGACCTCTGTGCTGACAATCTTCGTCAGATGGCTCACCAAACACTTGGAATCCCCAAATGTCTTTATGACAAGCAGAATGTTAAGGCGAAACATCAAGATTTATGAATGAAAACTAAGTTTAGCTAGAGGCTAGTGATTTTGGACTTTAACCATTTCAGCCCCGGACCATATTGCTGGTCAATGACCGTGCCACTTTTTGCGTTTCGGCACTGCGCCGCTTTAACTGACAATTGCGCGGTCGTGCGACGTGGCGCTCAAACAAAATTGGTGTCCTTTTTTTCCCACAAATAGAGCTTTCTTTTGGTGGCATTTGATCACCTCTGTGGTTTTTATTTTTTGTGCTATAAACAAAAATAGAGCGACAATTTTGAATTTTTTTTTTATATTTTTTAGTTTTTGCTGTAATAAATATCCCCAAAAATATATAAAAAAAAAAACCTTTTTTTTCCTCAGTTTAGGCCGATACGTATTCTTCTACATATTTTTCGTAAAAAAAATCGCAATAAGCATTTTTTGATTGGTTTGCGCAAAAGTTATAGCGTCTACAAAATAGGGCATAGGTTTTTTTTTTCACATTATATGTCTATTTGTTTTTTCTTTCCTTATTATACATAAAACAGCATATGGGAAGGCACAGAGCAAATTCAATACCAAAAAACAAACATGAATACAATCCTCTTGACAGAAAAATACATACAGATTCGCTCTGGACCCTCCCATAAACTCCCTCACTAAATCTTCCCACTCTAACCCTTTTCTTACTTCTCACTCTCTCTCACAGAGAGACAAGTGAGGAATCCGCCCTTTCCCAGCTCTCCCCCCCCCCCCCCCAAAAAGGAAGAAAAAAAAATTCTTTCTTTTTCTTTTTTTAAAGGGATAAAAGAGGGGAGAGAGAAGGGGAACCCCATCCTCTCCCTCCCTTAAACCACAAAACATAACAGAGAAGTCAGTTTATCCTTCATATTGTATTTTACATTATAATTCCCTGTGCGTAACCTATTCTTCATTGATCAGGTTCGGACATTAATCTTTTCCCTTCATCCGAATTTTTAAATAAATTCCAGCTCTTCCACGTTTCTTTATATTGTTTATTTTTACCCTTAGCTGAGAGGACTAGGTCTTCCATAGCTTCTATATCTCTAACTCTATTTATCCACTCTAAAACTGTTGGTGGCCTAGTATCTCTCCGTGAGGGTATACCTGCTTTAGCTGCGTTCACCAAATGGCATAGTGCTGAGTTCCGATAAATCTGAACTGGGATCTGGGATAGGTGAAGTAGGAAAAAAGCGAGATCATTGGGTATTTTTAACTCGGAAATTTTTTGTAAGATTCTCATAATCGACAACCAATAATCTCTTATTTTTTTACAAAACCAAAATATATGGATCAATGTCCCGCTTTCTTCTCCACATCTCCAACATCTGTCAGAGTTTTCATTGCAAAATTTTTGTACTGGAGTATGGTACCACTGCATCAAGATTATATAGTTTAATTCTTGAGTTCGTGTACAGATTGAAGAATTTAGAGTCAAAAAGATAATCTGTTTACGTTGTGATGCAGAAAAGGTCCTATTTAGGTCCTTTTCCCATTTATTAAGGCCTGGTATCTCCTGATCCTCCCTGAGTTTATTTAATAGTCCATACATTTTAGAGATACCTCGGGCTAGTGGTTCTAAATCATTAAGGTACGATTCAAAAATTGTTAACTGGCGATGAAAATTACTTCCCGGTCATAATGATCTTAAAAAATTACTTAATTGCAACGCCTGCCAGATATTGACTTCATAAGGACCTCCTATTTGTGTTAATGTTTCAATCGATGGCCAGTTTTCTGATATGATAAAATGTGAAGCCTGATACACTCCCTTCTCTATCAATAACCAGAAGGATTCTCTTTCATTACCCGGGCTAAAACTTGGATTCCCCAATATAGGAAACAAAGGTGATCGCACTCAAGAAAAGTTCCCGTTATGACATATACGTGCCGTAATTTTTAATGTTGTGCCAATTATAGGGTGATTTTTAAGGAGAGCCGGTAATACTGTATAGCACCAGGGTGCTCTACCTAAAGGGACTGTGCTCAACTGCTGTTCTATGTCAACCCACCTCTTAGATCTAATATGTCTACTCCAGTCCACTAATCTAGATAGATGTACTGCATAATAATACTAAAATATATCTGGGACCCCCATTCCACCAAGGTTCTTAGGCATAGTCAACAAATCTCTTTTAATCCTAGGGTGTTTCCCGGCCCAGATAAAATTCATAAATAAACTACGTATCTGATGCAAAAAAGTCACCGGGATCCTAATTGGTAGCGCCTAAAGTAAATATAAAATTTTCGGAAGAACGGACATTTTAATTATACTAATGCGGCCAAACCAGGAATGGGAACCAAGTCGCCATTTGTCAAGTAGGACTCGTAATAAATTATACATTGGTAGGAAATTCATTTTAAAAATGTCCTTTTCTTTTAATGTAATATTTGTACCCAAATATCTAAGCATTGGACTCCATTTAAAACAAAAATTCGCCTGAATGGAATCACGGGAAAGAGGGGATAGTGACAAGCTCATAGCCTCAGATTTAGTCTGATTTATTTTTAAATTAGAGAGGGTGCCATATTTCTCAATCTCACCCAACAAAGTAGGGAGAGAAATATGAAGCTGGGTTACTGAAAAAAGCATATCATCCGCATAGGCAGAAACCGTATGGATTCCCTCCCCGACCCTAATACCCCGTATATCCAGATTCAGGCGAATTCTGTTCAACAAGGGTTCCAAGCAGAGAACGAAGAGAAGGGGTGAGAGAGGGTAGCCCTGGCGAGTACCATTCGAGATGCTGAAAGGTTCAGAAAGAACCTAATTTGCCTTTACAACCGCTTGAGGGTTCGTATAAGCACTTTTAATCCAGCTAATCATTCGTTCTCCCATTCCTATTTGTTTCAGCACCTCAAATAAAAAACGCCAGTTTATCCTATCAAACGCCTTCTCGGCATCTGTATTCAAAAATACACATGGTGTTTTTTTATCATTTACCTGATTAATCAAATTAAGAACTTTTGTTGTGTTATCTCTACCTTCTCTCATAGGGACAAACCCTACTTGATCTAAGTCTATTATTTGGGGAATCCATGATTGTATTCTGGCTGCTAATATTTTCGTAAATATTTTTAAATCTGTTCAGTAACGAGATGGGTCTGTAACCTCCACAATCCGCCGGGTCCTTCCCCTCTTTTGGGATTAACGTGATATGTGCTCTCAGGGTATCCATAGGAAATGCTGAAGTCAGACCCACCGCGTTAAAGACTTTTGTCATTTGTTTACTTCGCAACTCAGAAAATTCTCTGTAGTAACTTATAGTAAAGCCATCCGGACCGGGAGATTTTCCAGATTTGAATGATTTCAATATTTCAGTCACTTCTTTTATCGTGATAGGAGTGTCCAGACTATAACAGGCTGGTGAGGGTAATCTCGTCATACCTGTCGAGGTTAGATATTCAACTATCGTGGACTGAGGGGGAGTAGCATGTGACAAGTTATACAAAGTAGCATAATACTTCCCGAACGTCTGAGCAATATCTTTAGGTGTCTGTTTTAAATGTCCCTCTTTATCTTTTATTTGTGATATATAAGTTGGCCTATTCTTTTATTTAATTTTCCCTGCTAACAATCTGCCACATTTATCTCCTATTTCATAATCTATTTTTTTCCCTCATTGGATTAGGGCTTTTGCTTTAAACCGTGAAATCTCCGACAGTTGTCTCCTCAGATGTCCCAGCTCCCTACCTACTGATACTGTCTGTATCTTTTTATGCTGTGTTTCTAAAGCCTGGATCTCCTCGAATAGGTCTTTAGTCAGTTTTTCCCTTTTCTTTTTCAAAATTGCTCCATGTTTGATTAAAATTCCTCTGATCACGGCCTTGTGCGCCTCCCAAATCATACCTGGGTCACTCTCAGGAATGTCATTTATCTGAAAATATGCTATCATTTCTTTAGATACATCGTCTCTTACTTCAGGATTTTGAAGAAGGCTATCATTCAGTTGCCAACATCCCTTACGTCGAGTGGCCAGGTTAGACAGGGAGAGACACAACGAAACCGGAGCATTGTCTGACCATGTTATATTTCCGATGAGGATTTCTATAACATCTGAAATCAAATAGTGTGGAATCAAGAACATGTCAATACGCGAGTACACTTGATGAGGGTTGGAAAAAAAAAGTATAATCTCGTTCATCTATATGTAAAGTCCTCCAGGCATCTACCACTTGTAATTCATGCATTTTTTGTAGTATATTTCTTCTGACCCGACAAGGGACAGCTGAAGTTCCTGAGGAGGTATCAATTCTGGGATCTAGGGGGATATTGAAATCCCCTCCCAGAATTAATCTCCCTTCTATAAAATCCCTTAGATCTGAAAGAATTTTTTTAACAAACTGGTCCTGCTGTTTATTTGGTACATAGATTGTTGCTAATGTTACCTTAACCACTTGCCGACCACCCACCGCCGTTATACGTCGACAAGTTGGCTCGGCTGGGCGAGAGCACGTAGTATGACGTCCTCTCTCCCAGCCGCCACTAGGGGCGTGAGCGCCCCCCGCTCGCCCCCGACTCCCGTGCGTGTGCCCGGCGGGCGCGATCGCCGCCGGGCACACGTGATCGCTCGGTACAGAGCGGGGACCGGGAGCTGTGTGTGTAAACACACAGCTCCCGGTCCTGTCAGCAGGGGAAATGCTGATCTTCGGTTCATACAATGTATGAACCGAGGATCAGTGTTTCCCCTAGTGAGGCCACCCCCCCCACAGTAAGAACACACCCAGGCATACTTAACCCCTTCCCCGCCCCCTAGTGTTAACCCCTTCACTGCCAGTGGCATTTTTATAGTAATTCAATGCATTTTTATAGCACTGATCGCTATAAAAATGCCAATGGTCCCAAAAATGTGTCAAAAGTGTCCGAAGTGTCCGCCATAATGTCGCAGTACCGAAAAAAAAATCGCTGATCGCCGCCATTACTAGTAAAAAAAATATAATAAAAATGACATAAAAATACCCCCTATTTTGTAAACGCTATAACTTTTGCGCAAACCAATCAATAAAGGCTTATTGCGATTTTTTTAACGAAAAATATGTAGAAGAAAACGTATCGGCCTAAACTGAGGAAAAATTTTTTTTTTATATATTTTTGGGGGATATTTATTATAGCAAAATGTAAAAAATATTCATTTTTTTCAAAATTGTCGCTCTATTTTTGTTTATAGCGCAAAAACGAAAAACCGCAGAGGTGATCAAATACCACCAAAAGAAAGCTCTATTTGTGGGGAAAAAAGGACGCCAATTTTGTTTGGGAGCCACGTCGCACGACCGCGCAATTGTCTGTTAAAGCGACGCAGTCCCGAATCGCAAAAAGTACTCTGGTCTTTGGGCAGCAATATGGTCCGGGGGGTAAGTGGTTAATGTTTCCAATGCTTCCTTTAAGGAAAATCTCCCATTAGGGTCTACCCGTTTGTCCACTAAGCACCATGGCACTCGATTAGATATTATTATTGAGACCCCCTTGGATTTTGCCTGTTGATTTGGGGTATGATACGCACAAGGGAAAAATCTATTTTGAAGAAGAGGAAGTCTACCTGCCTTAAAGTGTGTTTCCTGAACATAGGCTATATCTGTCCCGGATCGCCTCAAATCGTTCAGCAGCATTTTCCTTTTCTCTGGGACGCTAAGACCCTTAAGGCCTTGTACTCACGACCGGATCTGTGCGCTGGAAACTGTCTGCCCGACAGTTTCCGGCGTACAAGGCTGATTTGTGTTTTGTTCCGCTGGCGTGTACACACCAGCGGACCAAATTCCCGTCGTACCGGAACGCGTGCACGTAAACTACGTACGACGTCACTATAAAGGGGAAGACCAAAGTTAATGGCGCCGCCCTCTGTTCCTCTTTTGCTAGTTACGTGTTTGCTCGTGTTAGTGAAGGTTTGGTTAGAGCTGATTCGCGCTTCTCGGTCTCCAGGCTTTGACAGCGTGTATTCACGGGTTCAGTGCGTGTGCTTGCGGTAACGTAGTTGTCATTCGGCTATAGGCAAGCAGGTTGTTTCTGCTTTAGCAGTTGCATCCTGTGCGCTCGTATCTGTTTGTCACGCGTTTGTCGCAGGTAGTGCTGGATTTGCGAGTGCTTTCTGTTTCAGTGTGTTCTTGACTGACCAGCCGGCCGGTTTGAAGCCATGATGGAGCAGCAGCGTCAATTTTCGCGAGTTGGTGCTGTTTATGGGATGGCTGCTGGATATGTTCATTTGTCCAGTACTTTGGCCAGAAACAGGGGGCGGAGGCGTTTCTGGACCAAGAATTGGTTGCGCCAGCGTGACCAGTTCTCACATATGCCTCTGCTTAGGGAACTCCAGGAGAATAATCCTAATGACTTTAGGAATTTTCTCCGCATGACGGACCCCGTATTCAACCGTCTGCTGGATCTTCTGTCCCCCTATATCACGAGGCAGGACACTGTGATGCGCCAAGCCATCACGGCCGAGCAGAGGCTTATTGCCACGTTGCGGTACCTGGCGACTGGGAGGAGCCTGCAGGACCTCAAGTTCTCGACAGGCATCTCTCCGCAGGCGCTTGGGGTCATCATACCGGACACGTGTGCTGCCATCATCAAAGTTATGCATGAGGAGTATATTAAGGTAAGTTTCCTGGCTCTAATAATGTGGCCAACTAACTTTATTTTTATTTTCCCAGATATGCTGTGTGTTTAACTAACGTTAGCTTTTCTCCCTATGCATGTTGATATCAGCTTTACATGTTTTATTCTTGGCCTACCTGCATATTTGTCCCTTACCCAATATTAACCTGTCCAGCATGCTATCCTAGGGACAAACCCACCTTGCCATTTTTTCAAACAGGACTTTTTGGTTTTTGTTTCCCCCCCCCCCCCCCCCTTCAAACTTTTATTGTCCCCATCAGAGGGCTGTGGAGTCTCTTAATGAAGTGGCCCTATATATTTCATTTCCCAAATTCTCCATGCACATTTTTCTAATGCAATTTTAATACTGTGAACTGTCACAAGGATGCTTGTAGGATGTATTTGTTACAAAGTACTAAATCTCTAATTTTGTTTGTCCCCACAGCTACCCTCCACACCACAGGAATGGCAGTCTGTGGCTTCCCAATTTGCCCAGCGGTGTGATTTTCCAAACTGCGGTGGAGCAATAGATGGGAAACACGTCCGCATTGTGCCCCCACCCCGCTCGGGGTCCTACTATTATAATTACAAGGGTTATCATAGTATTGTGTTGATGGCGGTGGTGTCGGCACATTATGAGTTTCTATATGTGGACGTGGGGAAGAACGGCCGGATGTCTGATGGGGGAGTGTTCGCACGGACTGATTTCTATGATCGTCTCCAAGCTGGTGGTCTGGCATTGCCACCAGATGAAGATAATGTGGAAGGACTTCCGTTTGTGTTCCTAGCGGACGAGGCTTTCGGGCTTGGTCCTCACCTCATGCGGCCTTTTCCCCAGAGGACCCTCACCTCAGAGAGGAGTGTGTTTAATTATCGGTTGTCCAGGGCTCGGAGGGTAGTCGAGAATGCCTTTGGGATACTCACCAACCGGTTCCGCCTGTTCAGGACATCGATACATCTGGCGGAATATAAATTGGACACCGTTGTATTTGCCTGCTGCATTTTGCACAACTTTTTACGCAGGCACTCCCAGACGTACCTACCCGACATCGGTTCTGAGGCAAGACTACCCTCAGATCCCCTTCCCGGGCTGGACACTGGTCGCGCTGGCTTGGCCCCCCAATCAGCTCGTGAGGTACGCGACAAATATGTTGAGTACTTCATGGGTCGGGGGGCCATTGCTATGCCAGATCATATTTCTTTCTAATTCGGCCCCCAAAGAAAGGAATATTCTAAAAAATAATAAATAATTAGACCATTGGACTTTATACAGTTGTTTGTCATTAATGCTTTTTCTCTTTTTCTGTCTTCCTGGTTCTCTAACTAACTTCTTCAATTGTAATGCATAATTGATTTCTCCACTTTTAGTAACTAACCACATTTTGCACAGTATTCACTCATCTACAAACAGGGTATTGAGTCTAGAAATAAGAAGCAACTCCATTTGTAAATGTTGAGGTCAATTTTTTTTTATTTTTGCTTGTTCATGACCCCAAAAAAATTTTTTGAGTTTTTTCATTACTCCCTGCTTTTGTACTTAGGAGTCTTCAAAATTTTTTAAATTTTTTTTTTTTTTTTCAGGTAATTCAACCAAAAATATTATGCAGATTATACATTTATTAACAAGTTCACTTTTTTTTTCCTCAAATATAGTTAGATTTATTGTTTACATATATATATATATATAGATTATATTTGGTGGGGTGTTTACCGCCTTAAATTTAGTTTTGGCCATATTTTTTAGGCACAAAAAACAATAATTTTGTAACCATTTTTGTTGTTTTTGGTGTGTTTTTCTAAAAGAAAATTTTTTGGTGAGAATTTGGAGTCAAATCTCTACTTCACTAAATTCAGTGATTAGAGAGATTTATAATTCTATATATATATTATAAAAAATTTTTGGCGTTGTTTATTCTTTATGGTCTAAACTTTATAGTATCCCAAAATGTTCAACATGGTCAAAAAGTAACAAAATCCAATTCCAAAAATATAAAAACTCACAACAGCAGTCAGTCATGGTGTGCTTTCACACTGGAACACGCCAAAATTGGAAGATACACACATTCAGTGCAAACTCGCCAAATGTCATTGGTTCAACAGACAAATGGCCACATGTGCTATCTGACATCATGGGTGATCAATGTCTGTGTTTTGTGGGAGCAAACCCTTCCTCTCAACTACTTGAGGATGGAGGAGGGGGTTGGACCCACAAAGCACAGACATTAGATATTCTGTGATGGCAGATAGCACATGTTGGCACACTGTGTGTGTATCTTCAAATTTTGGCGTATTCATTATTCAAACTGTAAAAATGTTTGTGGGGGCGGGGGATGGGCGGGGGGTGTTTCAGTCTTTGACACGGCCCATCATGTCAATAATGTTCTTAAAATTAGATTCGATGACCATCATTCTTTGCCGCATATTGTCCATTTCCGTGCTGCATTCCAAAAGGACATTTGTTACATTCTGTTCCATGAGAAACATCCTTTCACGCATATTGTGCATTTCAGTGCTGCACTCCATTACCTGCTGAATAATTATAGCAGCACTTGCACGTGAAAATATTGGCACACCATCCTCCTCCCCTAAAACAAAAAAAAAAAATGGCATTTACAATATTATTTTTCAATGAGGCCTATCTACATATGTTTTTTTGAATCAAGCTAGGGTGACACTGACCTGATGGGCTTCTCCTTTCCACCTCTTCGACATCTTCTATCACTCCTCCTTCTTCCACCACCTCCCCATCATCTTCAATCACTCCTCCTTCTTCCACCACTTCCCCATCATCTTGGACTCCTCCTTCATCCATCAATCCACCTTCTTTCAATTCGCCAAATTGTTCTTCCGCCACTTGCCCTTCATCTGCTATGACTTCTAAGTCCAAAATTACTTCTTCCTCCTCTCTTCCTTCCTCCTTTCTTCCTTCCTCCTCTCCTTCCACATCCTCCTCTCCTTCCACATCCTCCTCTCCTTCCACATCCTCTTCTCCTTCCACATTCTCCTCTCCTTCCACATCCTCTTCTCCTTCCACATCCTCCTCCTCCTCCACATGTTGAGATGGCAGATTTTGGCCTTGTCTGGCCCTCTCTGCCTCCTCCAAATGCTGGCGACTTCTTTCCCCTGAAATAAACCAAAAAAAATGTAGACTCATCAGCACACAGATATTGGAGAGCATAAATCGCACACATTGCTTAGAAGATGCTTTCATTTAGTTACTTTTATCTTTCACCAAACCTACATTTTGCAATTACTTCTATATGGCAAGCTCTGATCCTGCCCCTTTTTAGCAAAGTGACACACATGGATGTCCCCCCTAAACTGTATTTCTGGGAGACCCTACCAAAACCCATTTTTGATTTGGGGAGACACAGGTGCTCTGCATTGCAGATGTGAAAACATCTGCTTTATTACCACTGTTTTTAGAATGAATCCTGTTTGCCTTTCCCATTCTCATACTTTTTTTTTCTAGAACTAGCTTTTACACAATGTTTACAAACAAAGTTTTTGGCCAGTGAGCCATGTCCAGGTGTGTTGTTCCTGGAATAACCGAGCCTTTCTGATAAACTATGTGATGTTACGTTGTTTACTAAGAACACTGTTTGTAAATATGTAGTTATTTATGTTCTAAAAAATAAATAACAACATGTCTTTAAAATTACAAGCAGGCCAAGGAGGCAGATGGTGAAATATACATGGCAACACATTATTGCAGACAATCACCACCCCCCCCCCCCCCCCCAAACCCAATATATATTTACTTACTTTTACGCAGAATTTTAAGTATTTTCTTCATCTGATGTGGCTCCCTCAATTTTAAGTCTGACCATCGTTTCCTCAGCTGTTCCTTGGACCTGGTGATCCCAAACATCCTCTGCATTCTCCTCGCCACCTTGTCCATAATATGTGCCTTTCGGCGGTTAGGGGTCTTGTATGGCCCTAATTCACCATCATAGTCCTTTTTTCGCATGATGTAAACTAACTCCACCATTTCCTGGAACCGCATATTAGTGGCTTTATATCTTCTTTTCCTTGATCGGGACGTCCCTGCCTCTGTCCCTTCACTTGTGGCATGAGAGCATCGTGCCCGCTCGTGTGACATCGCCATCTTTCCTTTCCCACAGAGATTATGGGCGTGGAAAAGATGAATTCTTACGCCATGGGCGGAGAAGAGGGCGGCGTTTAATACATACGCGGAGTGTAGAGAATGCAAACAACGTGTTTACGTCCGTTACGCGGAGAATCTTCGAGCGCATCCAGAACATACACAGTTAACGCCATATTTCCTAAAATCATTGATTAGGGGCCTCGCAAAGGTGACGAGGGCGGGGTTTCATAAATACGCGGAGTGTTTAAAAGGTTTACGCCGTGATTACGCATCTTACGCGGTAATTAGGCGAGCGTGAGAAACGAGGAGCGAGAGACAGGAAGGTAAGGAAATTAAAAATGTGATCAGCAGAGGCCTTGAAAATGTAGACACATGGGATGGGGGTTTGGGCTGTTGGTTGCACCCTTTTTAAGCTATTCTGTCTATGGGGTACCACAATGTTATTTTGGTATCCAAATGCTTTTGGACACCTCACAAAATAGAGATGTGAACAATGCTGTACCTCATTGACAAGTTTTTGAATGGTGTATTCAGATCAGGCAAAGTATTGTTCAAGTGTTGGTTGTACAGAGGTCATTAGGAAGTGTCTTTTATGTCATCCATTGTCAGGGGTATGAGATTTACACATGAAAGAGTGCCTAGATGAAAACTGTCATTTGTAAGCATTGTTTAATTTAATATATTTAAAATATTTACTGCAATGTGAACAATGGCTCTGCATCTAGCAAATCAATGTTTGGTACAAGCAATGCGGCCGAGCTGCCAATCATTGTTTAAACAAGAGAGACTGTGTTTGGAATTAGATATAGGTAATAAATTTGAAGACACATATTAGATCAAGGTCAACGCTGATCCTTTGGAATATTTATTTTTCTGTGGTTTATGTTTTTGTAATCTAGACTCAAAAAGAAATATAATTTTTCAAAAATTGCAATGGACCTCCTACAAAGCAAGGAATCTATAGAGGCCTTACTTCAAAAATACCAGGACACGCCCATCCTGTGGAATTCAAAACACTCGTTATATTGCAATAAAGAGGTACGAGCGGCAGCACTAGAAGAGCTAGCAAATTATATGCAAACTTGGGTGCCAGGATGCACTGCCAACATGGTGAAGGATAAACTTGCCAACCTCAGAAGCACATACAGGAGAGCATACAAAGCTAATAAAATCAAAAAATCGGGAGCAGCAGCAAGACAAGCAAAGGAACCCAAACTGTGGTATTATAAACAGATGGCTTTTTTGCGGGACGAAATGGAAGGCAGGAAAACGATGTCCAGTCTTTCTTCCAACCTTTCCTCCATGCTACCTTCCAGCGGACATTCCCCAGATGACCACAGCCCTGCAGAGTCGGAGGAAGAGGGCCTGGCTGACAGAGATGCAGATCTGCCACCCTTCGATGAGGAGGTATAGTAGTTTCCTCTATATTTATGGCGTAAATAATTCTTGGTGGATTAATGATTAGATATTGTAAAAAAAAAACCAAGCTGGAAAAAAGCAAACAAAAAGGTGTACAGACAAATAGGTGTCAGGGATGACAACTGCAGGGGTCAGAAGTAGAGTGTATTCAAGTAATAATGAACAGAAAATACTGAACGAAAAACATGAAAATGAGTGTGGTTTTATTTAGCGAAATTGTAAAAAAATTCTTTTTTTTTACACACAGGAAGAAGAGATCAGCCAGGAGGTGGCAGATCCTCAGGTGTCTGTCAGCCAGGAGGAGGCCGGGGTCAGTGGCAGCCAGGAGGAGGCCGGGGTCAGTGGCAGCCAGGAGGAGGCCGGGGTCAGTGGCAGCCAGGAGGAGGCCGGGGTCAGTGGCAGCCAGGAGGAGGCTGGGCCCAGTGGCCTGCAGCAGGTCCACCCGGCCAGGAGAACCACCACCAGCCAGTCTTCTCCCCCCCAGGTGAGGCCATCAGGCCGAAGGAGGCAGTTGAGGCCTGTGGAGGAGGCAAGCCTCCGCATGATCCAGGAGGCAAGCGCCATCATGAGGGCCCCCCTCAACCCCACAGAGGCCTTCAGTGCCTCATTGGCCCATGATTTAAATGAAGGGGAGGAGGACCAGAGAAGACTGGCAAAGGCCCTGATGAACCAGGTCCTTTGGTGGATGCAGAGGGGCCTGCTGACCCCAGACACTGGGCTATGTGACCCGGCCCGGCTTGCGGAACACCATCCTCCTGCTGCCACATCAACCCCACCTGCAAGACCCCGTGTTCGATCCGCTGGAAGGCTGCCTGGAGGGAAGGCTGGAAAGAGGAGGAAACGTTGATTTTCTGCCTTCCATTTCCTTCCACATAAAGGACATCTTGTTTGTACTACCACAGTTTGGGTTCCTTTGTTTGTGTGCTGCTGCTTCATATTTTTGTGTTTGGCTCCTGAGGCTTGGAAGTTTATCCTTCACCATGTTGGAAATGCAAGTTTGCATATAGTTTGCTATCTATTCTAGTGCTGCCGTTCTTTTTATTTTTTGTGATGACATTTGCCAGAATAAAAGGCCTTTTGCTTTCATTTGAAAACATGTCTATTGTTTGATATACTGTGGGGATTATTAGGCAGCAAACCTTTAATAAATATACAATGGGTAATTTACAAAGGACACACTCCTTGGGGGGGGGGGGGACATTTGGTGTGCCAACATGGTTTAATATTCTCTAATGAAACACCAAAAAAAATAAATAAATTTAAAAATACATGTAAAAAAAAAATAGTTTAAATGGTGACATAACTAGAAACAAAAAAAGAAATTAAAAAAATGCACATTCCTTTACAAAAATGACTACTCTAAATTATGGAGGACCACCAACCAAAACACACGTCTGGCATAGAAAACATTATTAAAGGATTACATCACAAGCAAGAAATGTGACATTTCAGTATGGGACAACTCTATTGAAATTGCATCAGCAAGAGAACGGGGTTATTCTAGCAAGAGAAGAATTAATCAAACGAGGCTTTAAAATGTGGTTTAGTGCGCCTTTTTAAGACATTGTTCTCTTGCTAGAATAAAAGGTTTCTAATGACGAATGTGCCATATCCCAAAGAAACGCGAGTTTTACCTGAACGAGCGCTCCCGTCTCCTCATTTGGACTGAGCATGCGCGGGGTTTTTGTACGCTGCTTTTGTGTACAGACGAGCGAACATGTCTGACGGACACGATTCCAGCAGACTGTTTTAAAGCAAGACCAGGAAACAGTTGTTCGTTGGAAAACGGTCTGGCCGACGATTGTTTGCTGGAATTCTGTACGTTACTGCCTACACACGAACGAACATGTCCGCTGAAACTGGTCCGCGGACCAGTTTCAGCAGACATGTTTGGTCGTGAGTACGAGGCCTCACATTCAAGGAGGTAATCTTCACCTCTTCCATTTAGATAATACTGACAAAAAAAAAAATAGGGCATAGTTTTATGGCATTTTTATTAATATTTTTTTTTTTTACTAGTAATGGTGGCGATCAGAGATTTTTATCGTTACTGCGACCTTATGGCGGACACTTCGGACACTTTTGACACATTTTTGGGACCATTGGCATTTTTAGAGCGATCAGTGCTATAAAAATGCATTGATTACTATAAAAATACCACTGGCAGGGAAGGGGTTAACACTAGGGGGCAGGAAGGGGTTAATTATGTTCCCTAGGTGTGTTCTAACTGAAGGGGGGAGGGACTGACTAGGGGAAATTACTGATCGCTGTTCATACAGGATCGGGAACTGTGTGTTTACACACACAGCTGCCGGTTCTCGCTCTGTAACAAGCGATCGCGGGTGCCCAGCGGTGATCGCACGCGCCCCTAGTGGCTGATTAGCGAGGTGACGTAGATCTACGTGACCTCACGCAGGGGAGCCGACCTGCCGCCGCATAACTGCAGCGGCTGGTCGGCAACTAGTTAAAGGCACACGATAGATATGATAAGAAACTAGATAATTTTATTTTATAGAGATGTCATAAAAAACAGTTACAAATATAAAATCAAAGAAATTACATCAATAACTGGTCCACACAGGTTATCACAATCATAATACAATTTTATCATAAACAACTCAAAAGAGTATGATCAGAGGTTAGCTGTGCGATGTGTAACCAGACGGTGGGTCCAGAGGAAAAGGAGGGCTCGCTCTACATGTTACGCGTTAAAATAACGCTTCCTCAGGAGCACAGACATGTCGATAAGATTAACCGCATTGAAGGTAGACATCAGTCAGATCGCTGAGATAGCCTGTAAAGCGATCTGGGGACACAACTTGGCAGTACACTTGTAGCAGGCTCCTAAGGGCTCTTCTCTTTGAACCCACTTTTAAGTGGACTGGAGGTCTCAAGCCAGTTTTTTTGCTATCTAAGGTTACCACCTTGATTATTGCTCTCTGGCTCAGCATTACAATTACTGCTCTGGACTAGCCTTGCGCCCCCTGTTGATCGATTGTTTGCTTACCAGCATATGATCACCTTGTCATTTGTCATCATAATTTTGTTTATATGATAATACCCCCTAACTGGCCAATGGTTATTAAATTTCTGCCAATGTTAAGATAAATAGACCGACTGTTGTCTACCTTCAACGTGGTTAATCTAATCGACATGTCTATGTTCCTGAGGTTGTTTTTAACGCGTAATATGTAGAGCGAGCCCTCTTTTTCCTCTGGACCCACCGCCTGGTTACACATCGCACAGCTAACCTTTGATCATACAATTCTATCATAAAAAACTCAAAAAAGAGTATTATGATTGTGATAACCTGTGTGGACCAGTTATTGATTTAATT
This sequence comes from Rana temporaria, assembly GCF_905171775.1. NCBI lineage: Eukaryota > Metazoa > Chordata > Amphibia > Anura > Ranidae > Rana > Rana temporaria. The sequence goes on along the minus strand of NC_053495.1, from coordinate 68,095,143 downwards.
TCTTTGATTTTATATTTGTAACTGTTTTTTAGGACATCTCTATGGAATAAAATTATCTAGTTTCTTATCATATCTATCGTGTGCCTTTAACCACTTAACCACCGGACCATATTGCTGCCCAAAGACCAGAGCACTTTTTGCGATTCGGGACTGCGTCGCTTTAACTGACAATTGCGCGGTCGTGAGACGTGGCTCCCAAACAAAATTGGCGTCCTTTTTTTCCCACAAATATAGCTTTCTTTTGGTGGTATTTGATCACCTCTGTGGTTTTTATTTTTTGCGCTATAAACAAAAATAGAGCGACAATTTTGAAAAAAATTAATATTTTTAACTTTTTGCTGTAATAAATATCCCACAAAAATATATCAAAAAAGTTTTTTTTCCTCAGTTTAGGCCGATATGTATTCTTCTACATATTTTTCGTTAAAAAAATCGCAATAGGCGTTTATTGATTGGTTTGCGCAAAAGTTATAGCGTTTACAAAATAGGGTTTTTTTATGGCATTTTTATTAATATTTTTTTTTACTAGTAATGGCGGCGATCAGTGATTTTTTTTCGGTACTGCGACATTATGGCGGACACTTCGGACACTTTTGACACATTTTTGGGACCATTGGCATTTTTATAGTGCTATAAAAATGCATTGGAATACTATAAAAATGCCACTGGCAGTGAAGGGGTTAACACTAGGGGCGGGGAAGGGGTTAAGTATGTTCCCTGGGTGTGTTCTTACTGTGGGGGGGGGTGGCCTCACTAGGGGAAATCACTGATCTTCTGTTCATACATTGTATGAACAGAGGATCAGCATTTCCCCCCTGACAGGACCGGGAGCTGTGTGTTTACACACACACAGCTCCCAGTCTCCGCTCTGTAACGAGCAATCGTGGGTGCCTGGCGGCGATCGCGCCCGCCGGGCACACGCGCGGGACTCGGGGGCGAGCGGGGGGTGCGCGCACCCCTAGTATCCTGCGAGAGAGCCGACGTAGAGCTACGGGCTCTCGCGCAGGGGAGCCAACCTGCCGCCGTAAAACGATGCGGCAGGTCGGCAAGTTGTTAAAGTCCAAAATCACTAACCTCTAGCCAAAATCTACAAAACATCAAGATGCCGTAAACTTGATATTCAAGAGTTTAAGGGGGTCAAAATATTGGCTTTCCTAGCCCAAATGTGCGTCTGGGGTGGATGAAGAAGATTACACACAAGGAAGAGGAAATTACATCACAATAAGGGGAAGGAAAATACAGAAATTTACAAGCAATGGTCAATGGTCAATGGTCACAAGATGGCATCAAAAGCAGAACAAGTAACTACAAAACAGCAAGTGTAGCATCCTCTAGTGTTCTAGATGTATAGGTTGTTGAGTACGGAAATTAACTTTTAGCTCAGGGCTAAGCCTGAGCTGCAAATCTGGGTCAGGGTTCAGTGACTCAGGGGCTAGATGACTCTGGTAGCTCTCTTTGACACTTCCTCCTGGCCTGGAAGTTTGTAGAAACTTCCTGAGCTGGAGGGTGGGAGTAAGGAGGGGCTGCCATGCATATTTATAAGGCCTCCGCCAATCCTGTCCTTGGCCCCTGAGGGTGCCCCCTAGTGACCTTGGGCCTGGGGCTCGGGTTCTGGAATATCCTATTTAAAACACACAGAGGAATCCAATCCTGGAGGCACAGATTGTATATGGTAGAGAGCTGTTAGAGTGCCATCATCCCAATCTGAACAGAAGAAAATACCCTCCAGCAATTTTGGGACTATTTTGGGCACTTTTCCTTTGTCTGAAGTGCTCACAATAGTCCCAAAATTACTGGAGGGTATTTTTCTTCTGTTCTACAGACATGGGAGCAAGGAGAGAGGACAGCGAGAGCAGGTAAGCATGTCTGGGAGATCTCCTGAGAGTGAGTCGGGTGGGCTCGTGAGTGTCAGTCTGGAGGACTGTAGCGAGAAGTTAGTCTGGAGGGCTAGTGAAAGGGTCAGCTGCAGTCAGGTGGGTTGGCAGTGTCTGAAAAGGTGGTGCTGGGATCAGTAGCCACAGGAGTGATACAAGCTGGACACTGAACTTTTGCCACACAATCAAGGGGCCTCCGGTTCCTACCTGTAATGGACTATTGTTTGAACTGACTGTTGAATAATTCACAGTGTTCTAGCTGGGTTCTGGAGGAAGAAGAGGAGATGTATATAGAGACTGTAAATATGAAGAGTTGTCCCTGATGTTTGTTCTGATGTCAAGTGGGCATCTCATAATCTCCCATCCCTATCCAAGTTATTATCCCTCAATGGAAAAAACAAAACAACCTTAAGGGGTGCGCTACTTAGGCTATACCGGGGTCGGCAACCCATTGATAGCGTTCTATCTGTTGATCGTGGATAGGTAGATTGTGTTCCTTGGTTGCTGTCTCCAGAGCCTGGAGAGGAGGGGCAGTGGGGGTTGCATTTAACGCCGGCAATGCCTGCTTCTTCTCCAGCATTCAGCTGCTGCAGGCAGGAAAATTCAGCCATCATTTGTACTAAATGCTACCCCCGCCGCCCCTCCTCTTCTTCTTTGTGTTGCCTGGCCCCCTTGTGCTCCATTGGACCTCCTGCAGCACTGCTGGGTTCCCCTCCTCTCATCCCCATTGTCTGCTGGGGATGTGTCAGAATGGAGAGTGGGCAAGGGGCCGATAAATATGTCATTTACCGGCCCCTTCCTTTTTTGAATGAATACAGTCAGTGATTGGTACTGATCATTGACTGTGTCTATTCATAACTGAATTATAGTAAACTGTGTTTATGATGCTTCAGTTTGTGAATGAAGTACTTGTCATTCATTCACTGTCCAGTGCAGCTGAGGCTGCAGAGAAAGGTATTGGGAAATTTCTGTCCTCAGTCCCTTTCTCTGTCTCAAAGGTGAGACATCGGGGGTCTGTTTAGACCAAAGCCTCCAACCAAATGACCAAAACAGGGCTCCTAAAAAAAAATTGTAAAAATAAAGTAAATAATAAGATTGTAAAAAATTATTAAAGAAAAATAAAACAAATAAACTACTGACACCAACCTCTACTGACAGCATCCACTGTCCTATTGACATCATCCACACAGGGCTGTCTTTTCCATTGGGCACGCTGGGCAGTTGCCCGGGGGCCCCTCATCAGCTGCCCAGTGACCCCAGTAAAAAATGGTGGAGAGCGGCGGGTCAGAACTGTAGAACTGTATCGTGTCTACAGTCTCTGAGGGAGAGTCTGGAGAGGAGTCAAGAGTGGGAGCGTCGCCAGGATGGGGGTCATGGGAGAAGTCAGACACAAGGAGACTGTAGGATAAAACCAGAGCAGCCAAGCTGGAGCCATCTGACTGAGCCTTACATGGTGCACCTTAGAGGAGGTCAGTGATAGCACCGCCAGGCCAGTCTAAGGGGCAGGTGGTTGCTGATGTAAGGGGGGAGTGAATACAAAAATATTAGTGACACCCCCCCCCCTTTACCTTAGTGTATTTACTCTACGGAAGGTGGTCTCTGGTCACCAGAGTGCCCCACACATCAGAGTTCCTGGTGTTCCCCTTTACATCAGAGTCTGCAGGATTCCCCCTTACAGTGCAAGGGGGAAATCAGTCTTAGGACCCTGATGTAAGTGGGAACTCTGATGTAAAGAGAAAGCAGTGGACTCTGATATAAGGTGGTCTCTGGTCACCAGAGCCCCCCTCCACATCAGAGTTCCCCATTACATCATGATCTGCAGCGTTCCCCTTTACATAAGAGTTCCCTTTCACTGTAAGGGGGAATCCTGCAGACTCTGATGTAAGAGGAAACTCTGAGCAGGCTGGGTTATAGTAACCTAACCTTCAATGTCAATGAAGACATTTGTAAAACTGTAATTTTAGGTACTTTTTTTGCAGTGCCGGTAAAAAAATGTGGTTCTGCCAGTAAATTTCATAATTTTTGTCAGTAAATTCTCGTGCGTGATTGTGTAGACAGGGCCCCAGTGCACTGTATTGCCCGGGGGCCTATAATGCTCTTAAGATGGCACTGCATCCACACACCATCAACTGCCGTACTGATACCATCCTCTGTCCTACTGGCACTGTCCAATGCTCTACTGACAAAAAAAAGAAAAAATGGAGAATCCCCCAAGGTGGGGCTTTTGAGGCAACAGTAGTTAAAGTAGTCACGATTAGTACAAAAATATAATTATTTAATAATGAACAACAAATATATATACATATATGACATAATAGTTTAAAAACAACACATAGGGGAGTGTCAGTTGAAAAAAGGAGAGAGTCCACAATACGAATACAGGGCCCTACACGTTTCGGGTTTCCTTCTTCAGGGGCCGAGGTATGTATGGAGTCAAAGTGTATTTAACAACTTTTCTAGAAAAAACAAACAAACAAAATAACATATATGTTGAAAATGGTACCGTACAATGGAGAAAAGTAGCAATATACATATCAAAGGGCACAGATTAAAAAGCATCATACCACCCAGGACGTTTTTGAATCCCTTGGGGGATTCTCCATTTTTCCTGTTTACCAGGGGTGTTGGCAACCACTAGAGACCATATTACCAAAGATGTCCCATTCATACAAATGCTCTACTGACTGACACCATTCACTGCTCTACTGACACCATCCATACAACGTCCTTTGCCCTATTGACACTGAAACAGTCCACTGCTCTACTGACACTTTCCACAGACAACAGCCACTTTCCTACTGACACTGTCCACTGCCCTACTGATCCTGTCCACTGCTCTACTGACTGACACTGTCCACTTTGAAAGGCAAGTTTTTATTTTAACAGTGACATTTTACAGTAATATATTTTTTCTACGTTTTTTTATTTAGTTAAAAAAAATTTGATCACATTGGGGTAGATTCAGGTACCTTTGCGCATTTTTTACGGAGGCGCAGGGCAACGTTTTTGCCCTGCGCCCCCGCAAATTTTCTGCGCTACCCGCGATTCACAGAGCAGTAGCTCTGTAAATTGCGGGGGCGCTCCGGCAAAATGCCCGGCGTAAGCGCGCGCAATTTAAATGATCCCGTAGGGGGCGGGAATCATTTAAATTAGGCGCGTTCCCGCGCCGATCGTAGAGCGCATGCTCCGTCGGGAAACTTTCCCGACGTGCATTGCGGCAAATGACGTCGCAGGAACGTCATTTGCTTCAAAGTGAACGTGAATGGCGTCCAGCGCCATTCACGATTCACTTACGCAAATTATGTAAAGTTCAAATTTCGCAACGCAGGAACGACGGGTATACGTAACATTGGCTGGGGCAGCCTTACGCGAAAACCGCCGTACGCAAACGATGTAAACTGCGTACGCAGGGCTCGCGTAAAGTTGTGAATCGGCGTTAGTATGCAATTTGCATACTATACGCTGAGCACAACGGGAACGCCACCTAGCGGCCATCGCAAGAATGCAGCCTAAGATATGCGGGCATAAGAGCCTTATGCCACGCATATCTTAGGCTGCAGTCGGCGTAACGAGGTTCCTGAATCAGGAGCATTCGTTACGCCGGCGCAAGTAAGCAATTGCGCTGCATAACTATGGTTACGCAGGCGCAATTGCTCTCTGAATCCGGGCCATTTTTTTTTTTCTTTTGACCTCTTTCATGTCATTCAGGTAGATCTCCCTGTCACGGTAACCACTGTGACTTTTGCATTCAAGTCCAAGTCAGCCCCAAAACACACAGACTCTGAGAACTGGATGAACCGAATACAGATTTGGGGCCTCTGTGTTCCGTTGGGGTATAAACAGCCCAAACAAGCATTGACTGCTTCAACCCCCTTCTAAACTCAGAGACTCAAAGCAAATGTTAATATAATCAGCTCAAAACAACGTGTGCAATGTGATAATGGTTTAATGCAGACTCACTCTGCCCATCATTGCAGACTCACTGTGCCCATCAACGCAGGCCCACTGTGCCCATCAACGCAGGCCCACTGTGCCCATCAATGCAGACTCACTGTGCCCATCAACGCAGGCCCACTGTGCCCATCAATGCAGACTCACTGTGCCCATCTGTGCAGACTCACTGTGCCCATCTGTGCAGACTCACTGTGCCCACCATTGCAGCCTCACTGTGTCCATCAGTGTTGCCTCACTGTGCCCATCATTGCAGACTCACTGTGCCCATCATTGCAGACTCACTGTGCCCATCATTGCACACTCACTGTGCCCATGAAATGCAGACTCACTGTGCTCATCTGTGCAGACTGACTGTGCCCACCATTGCAGCCTCACTGTGCCCATCAATGTTGCTTCACTGTGTCCATCATTGCAGACTCACTGTGCCCATCATTGCAGCCTCACTGTGCCCATGAAATGCAGACTCACCTGTGCCCATCACTGCAGCCTCATTGTGCCCACCAATGCAGCCTCACTGTGCCCATCAATTCAGCCTCACTATTCCCATCATTAGAGCCTTACTGTGCCCATCAATGCAGTGTCACTGTGCCCATCATTGCAGCCTCACTTGTGCCTGGATTACACACAGCGTGGATCTCCCGCTGTGTCACGGAGCTTGGGTCTGCAACATTCGGCAGCGCTTTAACAAAGTCCCACCTCCTATGATAGGTGGAACACTGATCCAATGCCGGCCACCGAACATTGCAGTGTGTGAGCAGGGCCGTGGATAATTTTTTGTTCTGGGGGAGGTTCAGCAGCAGATACTAAGCAAAAGTCTTTTTAAATAAAATAAATTGTGCCAAATTCATAAACTGTACAGGAATGTAGTGTGGTTCCTGTGTGATTCATATGTGGATCATATTGTGAACTCAGGCTTAATCAGTCCAGCGTGGCTCTGGCAGCCATGTTGTGGTGCTCACTGCTGAGTCAGAGAACTGAGAGCAACCCAGTGAGCATGGCTGCCAGTGGTCAGTAGCACAATAGCAATGGAAAACTCAGCCCAGCTTTAGTCAATGTCAATAACCAGGCCTATTCCGACACTTCTCTCTCTTTTTTTACAGGTTACCAGTTTAGAGTTACGGAGGAGGTCTACTGCTACAATTATTTCCATGGACGTTTTTACAGCCACTTTGTTTAGCCTTTTTTACAGCTTAAAAACGCCTGTCCATGTTTTGTTTTTTTTCGCAGCGATAGGGGTTTTTAGCGTTTTTGCGATTTTTTTTTTGCGTTTTTGAGCATTTAACGTCTGCCGTTTTTACAGCTCTAAAGCTGGCGCTTCAGAACGCACTGGTCCTGTTTTTTTTTTTGCAGCTTAAAAACGCCTCAGCCATCTACAGCTCAAAAACGTCATGGTGGGCATGAGGCCATAGACTAACATGGAGAGCTGTTTTTAAGCTGCAAAAAACGCTCAGAAAAGTGGCTGTAAAAACGTCCGTGGAAACGAAGCCTATAGTTTTCACTACAACATTTGTGTCAATACCCCACGTGTGTGGTGCGAACACGGTTTACATATTCCTGCACAACCTATGTGAAAAATTTACACTGCCCCTTTTTTTTCTTTTTTTAACACTTTTATTGCTGTGACAAGAAATGTAAACACCTCTTGTTATAGCAATAAAGCATGGCAGGTTCTCTTTATGGAGACATCTGAGGAAAAAAAGGAACTACATGCCTATGGCTTCTGGTTTTCTAGACCAGGGGTCTCCATACCAGGGGTGTACCTAGAGCATTTGGCACCCGGGGCAGATCCTATATCTGTCACCCCCCCACCTTAAAATGTAAAAACACCACAATGTGCCCCCTGCATACCTCTGCATCCTTCAATATATTTTTGTAAATTCTTTGTACCCCCTCTCCACAACTGCACCTCTGGATCCCTTCACATTACACAGCCCTTGTACCTCTTGACTCATTTATATTACACAGCCCTTGTACCTCTGGACCTCTTCACATTACACAGCCCTTGTACCTCTGGACCCCTTTACATTACATAGCACCCTGCACCTCTGGACCCCTTTACATTACACAGCACCCTGCACCTCTGGACCCCTTTACATTACACTGCACCCTGTACCTCTGGATCCCTTTACATTACCCAGCCCTTGTACTTGTACCTCTGGACCCCTTTACATTACATAGCACCCTGCACCCCTGGACCCCTTTACATTACACAGCACTCTGGACCCCTTTACATTACACAGCACCCTGCACCTCTGGATGCCATTACATTACACAGCACTCTGGACCCCTTTACATTACACTGCACCCTGTACCTCTGGATCCCTTTACATTACACAGCCCTTGTACTTGTACCCCTTTACATTACATAGCACCCTGCACCTCTGGACCCCTTTACATTACACAGAACCCTGCACCTCTGGACCCCTTTACATTACACAGCACCCTGTACCTCAGGATCCCTTTACATTACACAGCCCTTGTACTTGTACCTCTGGACCCCTTTACATTACATAGCACCCCGCACCTCTGGACCCCTTTACATTACACAGCACCCTGCACCTCTGGACCCCTTTACATTACACAGCACCCTGCACCTCTGGATGCCTTTACATTACACAGCACTCTGGACCCCTTTACATTACACTGCACCCTGTACCTCTGGATCCCTTTACATTACACAGCCCTTGTACTTGTACCCCTTTACATTACATAGCACCCTGCACCTCTGGACCCCTTTACATTACACAGAACCCTGCACCTCTGGACCCCTTTACATTACACAGCACCCTGTAACTCAGGATCCCTTTACATTACACAGCCCTTGTACTTGTACCTCTGGACCCCTTTACATTACACAGCACCCTGCACCTCTGGACCCCTTTACATTACACTGCACCCTGTACCTCTGGATCCCTTTATATTACACAGCCCTTGTACTTGTACCTCTGGACCCCTTTACATTACACAGCACCCTGCACCTCTGGACCCCTTAACATTACACTGCACCCCTTTACATTACACAGCCTTGTACCTCTGGACCCCTTTACATTACACAGCAAGCTGCACCTCTGAACCCCTTTACATTACACAGCCCCTGTACCTCTGGACCCCTTTACATTACACAGCACCCTGCAACTCTGGACCCCTTTACATTACACTGCACCCTGCACCTCTGGACCCCTTTACATTACACAGCCATTGTACCTCTGGACCCCTTTACATTACACAACCCTTGTACCTCTGGACCCCTTTACATTACACAGCCCTTGCAACTCTGGACCCCTTTACATTACACAGCCCTTGCACCTCTGGACCCTTTACATTACATGGCACCTTGTACCTATGGACCTAGCATCCTGCACCTCTAGACCCCTTTACATTACACAGCCCCCCACAGCTCTGGACCCCTTTACATTACACAGTACCCTGCACCTCTAGACGCCTGTATGTTACACAGACACCCCCCCTTAACAGTTCTGGACCCCCTGCATGTTACACAGACCCCCCTACAGTTCAGGCCCCCGCTACAGTGCAGGTCCCCGCTACAGTACAGGCCCCCTTACAGTGCAGACCCCCTTACAGTACAGGCCCCCGCTACAGTGCAGGCCCCCTCTACAGTGCAGGCCCCCGCTACCGTACAGGCCCCCTTACAGTGCAGACCCCAGCTACAGTACAGGCCCCCGTTACAGTACAGGCCCCCTTACAGTGCAGACCCCGCTACAGTACAGGCCCCCTTACAGTGCAGACCCCCGCTACAGTACAGGCCCCCGCCACTCTATGGGTGGTCACACTCCTACCCATCTAAATGAGCGGTCAGAGTCACACTGCATTCCCCGGGCACAACTTCCAGAAAGTGACAATTGTGGTGTGATGAGGCTGCACACACATTGTACAGAGACACACACCACAGACAGAGAGCCCGAAGTAGTGGCTAGGGGGGGGCTAGTCAGGCCGGCAATCCCCTCCCCCCCCGTGAATGAAAAGAGAGCGCGCGGTGACAGAATAGACATAGCATAGAGTGCCCGAGCGGCGGAGCATGTAGTGGCTTTGCGGGGTGGGGAGGGTGCGAGGAGCTGCACCCAAGCCAGTTGGCACATCTGCTACAGGCGCAACGATCCCCTTCTCTCACGGCTCTGATCAGTCTCAGGCAGCTGCTGTTAGCTGAGCAGAGAAGCCGCCTCCCCCTCCTCCTGGATGCACAGCACTGTATAGACATAGAGGAGGAGGGGGAGGCGGCTTCTCTGCTCGGCTGGCAGCAGCTGCCCGAGACTGATCAGAGCTGCGAGAGAAGGGTATCGTTGCACCGGTACCAGATGTGGCGCCGACTGGCTCGGGTGCAGTTCCTCGCCCCCCGCCCCCCCCCCCCCAAAGCCACTACATGCTCCGCTCGGGCACTCTATGCTGTCACCGCGCACTCTCCTTTCATTCGCTGAGGGGGGGGTTGCCGGCCTGACACCCCCAGGGCCGCCATCAGGGGGGTACAGGCAGTACACCTGTAAGGGGCCCGGAGGTCCCCAGGGGCCCAGATGGCAACCCCCTTAAAAAAAATATATATATATTAATTTTTAGGTGTCCGGAGGTCCCCAGGGGCCCGGAGGCCCATAGGGCCCCAGATGGCAACCCCTCTTTTTTTTTTATATATTTTTATTTTATTCTTTATTAACCTCTTGACCACTGGGCACTTAAACACCCTTCCTAACCAGACGAATTTTCAGCTTTCGGTGCTCTCACATTTTGAATGACAATTACTCAGTCATGCAACATTGTACCAATATGAAATTTCCGTCCTTTTTTTCCCACAAATAGAGCTTTCTTTTGGTGGTATTTGATCACCTGTGGGTTTTTTATTTTTTGTGATATAAATGAAAAAAGACTGAAAATTTGGTAAAAAAAATGAATTTTTCTTCATTTCTATTATAAAATATTGCAAATAAGTCATTTTTCTTCATAAATTTTGGCAAAAATGTATACTGCTACATATCGTTAGTAAAAATAACCCAAATTAGTGGATATTATTTAGTCTGGGTGAAAGTTATAGGATCTACAAGCTATGGTGCCAATCACTGAAAATTGATCAATTTGATCACACCTGATGTGCTGACAGCCTATCTCATTTCTTGAGACCCTAACAAGCCAGCAAAGTACAAATACCCCCCAAATGACCCCTTTTTAGAATGTAGACATCCCAAGGTAGTTAGTAAGAGGCATAGTTAGTTTTTTGAAGTTGTCATTTTTTCCCACAATTCTTTGCAAAATTAAGATTTTTTTTTATTTTTATTTTTTTCACACCAAATTGTCATTATAACAGGTTATTTCTCTCACATGGCATGTACATTCCACAAATGACACCCCAAAATATATTCTCCTACTCCTCCTGAGTATGGCGATACCACATGTGTGAGACTTTTACACAGCATGACCACATACAGAGGCCCAACACCGAAGTAGCAACTTCAAGCATTCTAGGAGCATAAATTACACATCTAATCTCTCAACCACCTATTACACTTTTGAAGACCCTGGAGCACCAGGACAATGGAAACGCCCACAAAGTGACCCCATTTTGGAAAGCTAACATCCCAACGTATAATCTATGAGGCATAATGAGTCTTTTGAACAGTTCATTTTTTTCCAGATGTTTTTGGAAAATGTGGAAAAAAATAAAAACGCATTTTTTTTTACAGAAAGTTGTCCATTTATAGGATATTTCCAACACATAGCATGTACATAGAAAAAATTACACCCCAAAATATATTCTGCTGCTCCTCCTGAGTATGGCGATACCACATGTGTGAGACTTTTACACAGCGTGGCCACATACAGAGGCCCAACACCGAAGTAGCAACTTCAAGCATTCTAGGAGCATAAATTACACATCTAATCTCTCAACCACCTATTACACTTTTGAAGGCCCTGGAGCACCAGGACAATGGAAACGCCCACAAAGTGACCCCATTTTGGAAAGCTAACACCCCAACGTATAATCTATGAGGCATAATGAGTCTTTTGAACAGTTCATTTTTTTCCAGATGTTTTTGGAAAATGTGGAAAAAAATAAAAACGCATTTTTTTTTACAGAAAGTTGTCCATTTATAGGATATTTCCAACACATAGCATGTACAAAGAAAAAATTACACCCCAAAATATATTCTGCTGCTCCTCCTGAGTATGGCGATACCACATGTGTGAGACTTTTACACAGCGTGGCCACATACAGAGGCCCAACACCGAAGTAGCAACTTCAAGCATTCTAGGAGCATAAATTACACATCTAATCTCTCAACCACCTATTACACTTTTGAAGGCCCTGGAGCACCAGGACAATGGAAACGCCCACAAAGTGACCCCATTTTGGAAAGCTAACACCCCAACGTATAATCTATGAGGCATAATGAGTCTTTTGAACAGTTCAATTTTTTCCAGATGTTTTTGGAAAATGTGGAAAAAAATAAAAACGCATTTTTTTTTACAGAAAGTTGTCCATTTATAGGATATTTCCAACACATAGCATGTACATAGAAAAAATTACACCCCAAAATATATTCTGCTGCTCCTCCTGAGTATGGCGATACCACATGTGTGAGACTTTTACACAGCGTGGCCACATACAGAGGCCCAACACCGAAGTAGCAACTTCAAGCATTCTAGGAGCATAAATTACACATCTAATCTCTCAACCACCTATTACACTTTTGAAGGCCCTGGAGCACCAAGACAATGGAAACCCCCACAAAGTGACCCCATTTTGGAAAGATAACACCCCAACGTATAATCTATGAGGCATAATGAGTCTTTTGAAAAGTTCATCTTTTTCCAGAAGTTTGGGGAAAATGTGGAAAAAAAATGAAAACGCATTTTTTTTACACAAAGTTGTCCATTTATAAGATATTTCCAACACATAGCATGTACATAGCCAAAATGACACCCCAAAATATATTCTCCTGCTCCTCCCGAGTATGACGATACCACATGTGTGAGAATTTTACACAGCCTGGCCACATAGAGGCCCAACATCCAAGAAGAACCATCAAGTGTTCTAGGGACATAAATTACGCATTTAATTTCCTTACAATCTATCCCATTTTTGAAGGCCCTTCATATTTCTAGCATATACATACCAAAAATTACACCCTAAAATACATTTTGCTGAGTAATGGGTAAACAAAATATTACCTGTGGTTTTAGTAGTCCAGTTGTCCACAGGAGGAGAGCCCTGATCCAGGCAGCAGGCAGGGACGTGGTCAGCGTCGGTGAATGGAATTGTCCAGGCAGAAATATTGTCCATAGTCAGTACTGGCAGGGTTACAGTCCAGGGTCAGTGCAAGTAGAGACATTGCCAGCAGTGCCAAAATATTGGTCCTGGTAGTAAGCAGGAACATGGTCCAAGTAGCAGGCCAGGAAAGAAGGGGGACAGGGGTAGAGGCTTCTCCCACCCAAATCTCTTTGAAGCCTCCGGGCAACCAGACCCTAATCCGGGAATGAGAAAACTAAAAAACTAGTTTTTTCATCCAGAAAAACAATTCTGGAGCCCCTCACATATGTGAGACCCCTGTGTTCCCACTAGCATAGCAGGGTAAAAGATCAATCCAAGGGGCAGGCAAAAAGCGTGGTCAAACAGTCCAGGGTCAGTTCCAGAGCGGGCAGAAGTAGGTACAGTTTAGTGTTAGGCAGAAGCATAGTCGTATAACAGGCCAGGGTCAGTTCCAGAGCAGGCAGAGGTAGGTACAGTTTAGCGTTGGACAGAAGAGTAGTCGTATAACAAGCCAGGGTCGGTTCCGGAGCAGGCAGAGGTAGGTACAGTTTATCGTTAGGCAGAAGAGTAGTCGTATAACAAGCCAGGGTCAGTTCTGGAGCAGGCAGCGGTATGTACAGTGGCATAAGAGGTGTGGCGGTAAATGACAATTACGTTTACCATACTTTCCTAATAATTTAGAAAAGAATGGTAACGGCGGAAACATTGATTGAAACAAAGGCCTGGTTGGGAAGGACAGTCAGGGCAATAATATATAGTGTCTCTTCTAGTTCCTGCTTTGGTGCACACACGGCATCTCTTCTGACGTTTTCGGCCTGATTCATGGGGGGGGAGTTTATCAATATAGTGTCGTTCATGGAGTCTGCTCACGCAATCAGAGCGAATGCCATCTGGTGAGTCTTCAGGGTACAAAAGGGAGGAGACAATTTCTTCTTGGTAATAAAGATAAGATAAGGGGTTACTTGTAGATTTACGGTAAACGACATAAGTGTTGTAAATGGCCAAACTGAAAAGATATATGGAGACCTTTTTGTACCAATAGCGGCTTTTTCTTGTGGGAAGGTATGGTTCGAGCATCTGACCATTGAAATCTACTCCCCCCATGAACAGATTATAGTCATGAACACATGCCGGTTTTTGGACAGGGCCGTTTCTTTTGGGGATTTCCACGTAGGTGTCATTATGTATCGTTGAGAGCATGTGGACGTTTCGTTTGTCCCTCCACCGGATAGCCAATACTTCTTCATTCCGCAAAGACGCCGTCTCCCCTTTTTGCAGTCTTTCCATAATGAGCCTTTGCGGGAAACCCTTCCTATTGGGTCGCACTGTACCACACGCTGGAGTGCCCATCCGGTGAAGGTTGCGGAAGAGGGGCAAGCTAGTATAGAAGTTATCCACATAAAGGTGGTAACCCTTTCCAAGGAGTGGATATACTAGCTCCCAAACAATCTTTCCGCTGGCTCCGATATATTCTGGACATTCAGGGGGCTGCAGTTGGGTGTCCTTCCCTTCGTAGACCCGGAAGGCGTAGACATACCCCGTGACCCGGTCACATAGCTTGTAGAGCTTAACCCCATATCGGGCCCTTTTGTTTGGGATAAACTGCTTGATGCCAAGCCTGCCTGTGAAGTGGACCAATGACTCATCCACGGAAATATTTTGGTCAGGGACAAATAACTGGGGAAATTTCTCTGAGAAAAAGTTTAGAAGTGGCCGAATTTTAAATAATTTGTCCTGTGATGGGTCATTTCGGGGAGGGCACTGGTCGTTGTCATTGTAATGGAGGAAACGCATTATCCTGTGGTATCTGGTTCTTGACATAATGGATGAAAAGACTGGCATGTGGTGGATGGGTTTTTTGGACCAATATGAGTACGATTCATTTTTTTTTGAGAGCCCCATGTTGAACGTTAGGCCTAAAAATAATTTAAATTCCTCCACTGTCAATGCTTTCCATTGATAGGGACGGGCGTAACTTGAATCAGGGTTGTCTCTTATGAATTGCTGTGCATAGAGGTTGCACTGGGCCACAATGGAGGATAATAGGTCTGGGGTAAAAACTAAATTAAAAAAATCAATAGGGGCAAAGTTCTCTGTGTTCACCTTAACACCTGGCTGGGCGGTGAAAGGGGGGACGTTTGCTGCTCCGGAATTGGGGGGAAGCCACGTAGGGTTTTCAAGGGCATAGGGAAGGCTGGCATGGGTCCTAACCCTTTGGGGCTGAGATGACACTCTGCTGGTTATTGGCCTTTGCTGCAGTGGTACTTCATTTCTCCTGGATGGTACTGAGCTGCTAGTTGATGCCACTGTATTTCTGGTGGATGGCTGCGAGCTGCTGGTTGATGCCACAGCGCTACTTGTGGTAGCCTGCTGCCCCATGTCAGAACGCCTTCGTTTCATGGGCACACTTTGCTCTTCCTCTGAATCTGTAGAAGACCCAGTGCTTCCAACCGGTTCATATTCTGAATCAGAATCAGAGAGCTCCCCGCTGCTCTCGTCGGTCAAGCACATATGTTCGTATGCCTGCTGAGTGGTAAAAAACCTTTTTGCCATACTGGTGACTGTGGGCTGTGGTGACAAACTATGGTAGGGAAACTGGAACAGATATGGCTGCACTGATGGGTGCTGATGAGATGAGGCTGGTCTAATGAGTGTGCACTGATGGGTACTGAGGGTGCACTGATGGGAACTGATGAGGGTGCACTGATTATCTGCCACTGATATGCACTGATAAGGCGGCGGTGATGAGGATCCACTGATGAGCACTCACTTATGGGCACTATTGGGCACTCTAGTGGCACTGATGAGCGCTGTAGTGGTGTAGATGAGCACTATAGTGGCGCTGATGTGGTACTGATGGCACTAATGTGGCACTGGGCACTGATGGCACCGATGGGCACTGTATTGACACTGGGCACGGTAGTGGCACTGACGGAGCACTGGTGGCACTGATGGAGCACTGGTGGCACAAATGGGCACTGTAATGGCACTGATGGTGCACTGACGGACACTGGTGGCACAGATGAGCACTGGTGTAGCACTGATGAGCACTGACAGACACTGGCGGCACAGATGAGCACTGTAGTGGCACTGATGGAGCACTGACGGCACTGAGCACTGTAGTGGCACTGGTGGTGCACTGATTGGCACTGATGAGTACTGTAGTGGCACTGGGCACTGGTGTGGCACTGATGGACACTGGCAGCACCGATAAGCACTGTAGTGGCACTGGGCACGGTAGTGGCACTGACGGACACTGTAGTGGCACTTATGGACACTAGCAGCACCAATGGGCACTGAAGTGGCAGAGGTGGCACTGAAGTGGCAGAGGTGGCACTGGTGGGGACTGTATTGGCACTGGTGGAGACTGTATTGGCACTGGTGGGGACTGTATTGGCACTGGTGGGGACTGAAGTGGCACTGTAGGGGCACAGATGGGTACTGTAAGGGCACAGATGGGTACTGTGTGGCACAGATGGGTACTGTGTGGCACAGATGAGCACTGCTAGGCACTGCTGGGCACAAGAAAAAAATGACACTCACTTTAAAATGTCTTCTCTCCTCACACTCTGTAACAGGGTGAGGAGAGAAGAGAAGGAGACCTTTCAGTGACCTGTTTTTGTTTACATATTGATCGCTCCCTCATTGGAGGGAGCGATCAGGTGGTGAAGAGCCGCTTTCATTGGCTCTTCACCGCGATCTCTGTTGCGCCGGGTCTCCTGGACCCGGCAAGCACACACACTCCCGCGAGCGCGTCGCAGGACGCGCGCGAGACACGGAGGTGTACGAGGACGTCCCATGGACGTCCTGTCACAATAACCCGGCCGCGCTGTAGCAGTATTTCTGCTATGGCGCGGTCGGCAAAAGGTTAAAGGAACACATTTTTTGTTTTGTTTTTTTAGAGGTCCGAAAGTCCCCAGGGCCACGGATGGCAACCCCCCCCTTTTTTTATTTATTTTTTATAAAAAAAAAAGAAAATTATATATATATTTTTTTTTAATAAAGGGACAATTTTTTTTATATATATATATATATATATATATATATATATATATATATATATATTATTATTAAAGGGCCCAGAGGGCAACCCCCCTTTTTTTATATTTTTTTTTTATTTTTTTTTTATATTATTTTATTTATTTTTAGTTCATATATATATATATATATATATATATATATATATATATATATATATATATATATCAGAGGTCCCCAGGGCCCCATGTGGCAATCCCCCTTTTTTTTATAAATGTTTATTTTTTTATTTTTGTTTATATATATATATACTATTTTTTTTAAGGGCCCAGAGGTCCCCAGGGCCCTGGATGGAAACTCCCTTTATATATATATATATATATATATATATATATATATATATATATATATATATATGTTTTTTTTTTATATATTTGGTTTTATTTATTTTTTATTAAAGGGCCCAAAGGTTTATTTTTTTTTAAAGGGCCCAGAGGTCCCAGATGGCAACCCCCCTTTTTTTTTTTTGTAATTCTTTTTTATAAAAAATAATAATAATTTAGATAGGGCCCAGAGGTCCCCAGGGCCCCACATGGCAACCCCCCCTTTTTTTATATATATTTTTCTTTTTTTTTGTAAAGGGCCCCCCCGCTTCTCAATTCGCGGCAGCCCCCCCCCCCTTCTCAATTTCAGGCGGCCGGTTCTCTGCTCCAGGGGGCCCATGCCTGAAGCTGTGTAAGGGGCCCCATAATTCCTGATGGTGGCCCTGGACACCCCCCTAGTGTGTGGCACCTGGTGCGTCACGCCCCCCCGCCCTCCCCGCCACTTCTCTGATGAGGACAAAATTGTGCAGGGTTCTCTGATGGGGACATAAATATGGAAGGGGGCTCTGATGGGGACACAAATGTGTGTGGGTGGTCTCTGATGGGGACATTACTGTGCAGGGGGTCGCTGATGGGGACGAAAATGTGCAGGGTTCTCTGATGGGGACACAAATATTGAAGGGGTCTCTGATGGGGACACAAATATGGAAGGGGGATCTAAGGGGGGGCACAAATGTGCAGTGGAGAGTATGATGGGTCTCCAAATGTATGGGGGGGTGTATGTCACAGTAACACAGATGGCAGACAACCTTCCCAACTACTCAAAAGGGTTTGGCTACCCTGAGCTGTAAAGCTTTTCTTTTTATCACTGGACTGTATTACCTCCCAAACCATAACATCTGTTGGTCTAAATCACCAATATATGTTTCCATCCATACGTGTGTGCTCCTGGTAGATTCTATTCTTTCATTTTTTCATTTCCCTGGATATCTCTTGCAGCAATCTAGCAATCCAGCAATCTACAATGTTAATTATCTGTGGTTGACAGTTATCTGATTCTATAATCTGAACTGTGTGGATTTGACACCCATTTAGTCCTCAGGCAGTGTTGTTTAGACAAACTGCTCTATATATCTATGTGCTCCTGAAGAAGCGTACTTTTACGCGCAACATGTAGAGCGAATCTCTGTACGGCCTTCATATTCTAATTCAATCACTCCAGGTTGACATTCCCACATGGTTGCCGCTACTGTGTACTCAATCACTGCACAATTTGGGTTTATTAAATAGTTGTACTTTCTGGAGGTGTTATCAGAGTTTATGGGGTCACTTACCTTGTATTTTACTTCTGTTTGTGTATAATCTTTTTAATATTACTCAATTAAAAACTTTAACTATTTTATATATGGTTTACTTGTGTGCCTACAAAGTCCACTTTTCTAGTTCCAACCTTTTCTTACATATACTGATCTGGATCGTTGTAATAGGAAGGTACACAGTGTGAAAGTAAGGGGATTGGCTATGTGTAAGGTGGTGGATTGTACAGAGAAGGGGGGGATCATCTCTGTAAAACTGATCACACAGAAGCTTCATCACAGTTGCCCCCCCAAGGGAAGCAGACTTCATTCCTTATCTCATTAAACTTTACCCTGGAGATCATCTACCTGCTGACCGGAGAGGAGCCCCTATACCATTAGATCTCTATGGATGGTGAGGATTAAGAGCAAACTGGTTGAGGAACACTGATCTTAAGGCTATGTCTTTAGAGGTTTCTGGTTAGTTTGAACCTCTGCGGGAGTGTGCTTCACGAGGTGGAATTCGGATGTTTTTCTGGTGGAAGGTGCACACTGCGATAACCATTTTATTATCACCTATGACGTTTTGAACTGTTCCTACTGTCATCACTACACAGAAGACTTTCTTGTGATGTTTACCACAAGAGCATTTCATTTTAAGATTAGCGCTGTTTAAGTATTCAAATGATCCAGTAATTGGACCGTTTTATTTTAATACTATTGTTTTCTATTTTAACAATAGAAATATGTGTATTCCAGAAAGTTTAACAACCAGCAGATAAAGATATTCCAAACACCTGGTGTTAGCGCTTCAATCATCCCAGCACCATGAGTTGTTATGGTGTCAGGATGATTGAAGCGCATTATTTCTATTATATTGTAATATAAACTTAAATCATTCAACTCACCATAATGCAGAATCAGTGGGAGCCCTGAACCGGTCAGCACTATTTGCATTCTTCTTAACCTACCAACAGTGTGCTTCATATTGCCTTTATTAAATGGGATTCATCCCTTATTTTCATTTGGTTTTGTATTATTGCAGATAGTCTGCCAAACCTATGTGTTTTGGATTTCACACTGCTACTTTGTACTGTAAGCTTATTTATTGGTTGTTTACGGTTGTACCATGTACTACGGTGTATCTTTACTTTCATATTGTTCTCTAGAAGTATTGGATGCCACCTATTTAATAAATAAAGAATTTATAAGAAAAAAAAAAGTCTATAGGCTTCGAAAATTTAGTTTGTGAATCCCTAGAAAACTGGCTAAAAGATCATATTCAGAGAGTAGTGATTAATGATTCACATTCTGGTTATTAGTAGTGTACCCCATGGCTCTGTTTTGGAACCGATATTTTTTAGCATTTTTATAAATTATATAGGGTCGGAGATTAAAAGTACCATTTCAGTCTTTGCAGATGACAACAAGCTATGCAGTGGAAAAAGATGCTAACAGGACAGGACCCCTTGGAGGGGACCTCCTCCACATACCCCAACATGGGGGGACGGTTGGAAAGAGTATCCTGGTCCATTAGGCCCAACACAGATTTGTCCGCCTAGCCTAAAGAAAAAACAGAGAGGATGTGGTGGGGGGGGGGGGGAGACAAGCCCAAAAGGCAAAGCACTAGGTGCTGGGATTTTTAACCTAAGTGGTATTCCTCTTAGAGGATGAAACTTGTGTCCTTAATAAATGCTTGAAGTTTGTCCCCATACGTAATCTAAATAAATTTCAGACATACGTGAATGTCCAGAAGTTTATTCGGGGTTTGAATATGAAGAAATATTTCCTATCGGACCCGATACAGAAATGGAAACCACACATTCCAATCTTAGAAATAAATCAGTTTTTAACCCATTATGTACCGATAAGAGACATCTTGATGTTTTAAAAAATATGCTATGCAGTGATCTGGATACCCTAAAGATAAATAGGGTTAACAGCATATTAAAAGAGGAATTGAGTCATTAGAGAAAATAAATGATGTAGTGATCTGTCCAGCGGATAAGGGGGGTGGGTTAGTGGTGCTTAGTAAGACCTATTACTATGAGGAAATGGAGAGGTTGCTGAGTGATCATGACGCCTATCGACTGTTGAACCACAGTGATCCTATGTTCAAACTCAAAGATGAATTACATTCCTTAATCCTAAAGGGGCATCTTACCTTAATCCATTATACTGTAGGACTTCAATAATTTATTTTTTACCTAAACTGCACAAGAATGCTGAGAATCCCCCTGGTCTGCCAATCGTTAACGGGATTGATTTCGTAACATCTAGATTAGGCCAATATCTCGATTACTTTTTAAAACCATTTGTTACCAAAATGGATGCCTATCTTAGGGATACCAAAAAGATAATTCAGATTCTGGAAACCTTGACGTGTACTCCGACTAGTATTCTTGTTACTGCGAATGTTGGATCCCTATATAACATTATAGATCATGATGCAGCCCTGGACTCTGTTAAGTGGGCTTTAACTGGATCTGATCTATCTATAGAGCATATTAATTTTATTTTAGGTGGTCCTAGGTTCTGTTTACTTAGTAACCATTTCTGGTTTAATAAACAGTATTTTCTTCAGACACGCGGTGTGGCGATGAGTGCTCGTTTTGCTCCCAGTGTGGCCAATTTATTTATGGCCCACTGGGAGGCAGAGGTAGTTTTTCCGCGATTGCCCATCCCAGTTGTCCTGTTATAAGAGATATATTGATGATTTAGTGATGGCTTGGGAAGGGGATATGTCTAGCCTTCAGTCCTTTATGGACAAACTGAATAGTAACACCAAGAACATTAAATTGACTTGGTGTGTGGATAAGCAACAGATCACCTTCTTGGACTTAGAGATTTTTAAAAAGGATAATCTTTTTTGCACCAGAAATCATTTTAAATCTACAGATCGCAATGCTTACACCCCCCTTGATAGTTGCCACCACAGGATGTGGTTATGTAACATTCTTAGGGGGCAGTTTGTTCGTTTGCGACATAACTGTACGTCTGAAGATGAATTATTGTCTCAGTCACAAGTATTTCCAACCAGATTTAGACGATAAAGAGTATTTTCCTGCTATTAATAAAGAGATAGTCAGAGTGAAAGCTATGGATAGGGGTTCTATCATAGTGGAAAAATAAAAAATCCTGATGAGTTGGTAAATTCCAATCAAATTAAGATGGTTATGGATTACAGCATACGGCACAAGACATTTTAAAATATTGTGGCAAAGTATTGGCCCATTTTGAAATACGATTGTGTCATCCTCATTTACCCAACCGTCCACAATTTATCGTAAAGCAAAAGCACCCTTGTTAAGAGACAGCTTGGCACCAGGGGTGATTGATTCATCTAAAGTAGCAAGTAATAAGCGCTTTATTTTTCTTTTCTGTTTTTTATGCATGTGGCAGGTGTGCCACCTGCAACCATGCCAGGAATAATGTTAAAAAACGGAAAGCGTTTAGCTCATTGGTTACACAGAAAAGTTAT
The DNA here is from genome assembly GCF_905171775.1 of Rana temporaria. Taxonomy (NCBI): domain Eukaryota; kingdom Metazoa; phylum Chordata; class Amphibia; order Anura; family Ranidae; genus Rana; species Rana temporaria. The sequence continues at coordinate 68,072,986 of NC_053495.1, read as the reverse complement.
CAGATGAAAGATCACTTGTGCGACCGAGGGCGTGGTGTATATGCTCGATTGTGATTGCGGACTGGAATACGATGGAAGGACTTCTAGGGCAATGCATGCTCGTGTTGGTGAGCATATAAGTAATTTTAACCACTTAAGACCCGGACCATTATGCAGGTTAAGAACCTTGCCCCTTTTTGCGATTTGGCACTGCGTCGCTTTAACTAACAATTGCGCAGTCGTGCGATGTGGCTCCCAAACAAAATTGGCGTCTTTTTTTCCCACAAATAGAGCTTTATTTTGGTGGTATTTGATCACCTCTGTGGTTTTTATTTTTTGCGCTATAAACAAAAATATAGGCGTCTTTTTTTCCCACAAATAGAGCTTTCTTTTGGTGGTATTTGATCACCTCTGTGGTTTTTATTTTTTGCGCTATAAACAAAAATAGAGCGACAATTTTGAAAGAGAATTGAAAATTTTTTACTTTTTGCTATAATAAATATCCCCAAAAAAGATCTAAAAAATTTTTTTTCCTCAGTTTAGGCCGCTACGTATTCTTCTACCTATTTTTGGTAAAGAAAATCGCAATAAGCGTTTATCGATTGGTTTGCGCAAAATTTATAGCGTTTACAAAATAGGGGATAGTTTTATGGCATTTTTATTAATAATTTTTTTTTTTTACTACTAATGGCGGCGATCAGCGATTTTTTTCATAACTGCGACATTATGGCGGACACATCGGACAATTTTGACACATTTTTGGAACCATTGTCATTTTCACAGCGAAAAGTGCTATAAAAATGCACTGCTTACTGTGAAAATGGCAATTGCAGTTTAAAAGTTAACCACTAGGGGGCGCTGAAGGGGTTAAGTGTGACCTCATATGTGTTTCTAACTGTAGGGGGGCGGGGCTGGACGTGTGACGTCACTGATCGTCTTTCCCTATATCAGGGAACAGACAATCACTGACATTGCCACAATGAAGAACGGGGAAGGTGTGTTTACACACACCACTCCCTGTTCTTCAGCTCCGGTGACCGATCGCGGGACACCGGCGGCGATCGGGTCCACAGGTCCCGCGGGCGCAGTCATGGAGCTTCGGACCGGGTCGCGAGCACGCCACGGCTGGGCCTTAAAGAGGACGTACAGGTATGTGCTTGTGCCCAGATTATGATCATGTTGATGGGTAATATTTTGTCCTTTTTCTCAGTTTATCTTATTTTAACGTTTACCTATCTAATCAGCTGACAATGAACGGCTCTCCTGGATCTGAATTGGTTATTCATAAGATTGCGTGGATGTTTGTTCCGCCTATTCAGAGAGCGTGATTTGTTGTTGGTTGGTTGCTAGATTACTTAATATGGGCTGTCGCGGGCCCTCAACGTTCCTCTGTCCCCACGCTGAAAAAGTCCCCGCCCATAGGACGTAACGCGTACGGGGGGAAGGAGTTTACGTCTGACATCACCCGCAGTCATCTTTTTGGTTGTAAACAACCCTTTTCGTTTGTATACCTGCACTCGTTCGTGAGTGCCCTGTTTGTGAGTAATTTTATGGCTCAATTAAAACTGGATTTTTTCAGCGAGCACTAGATTGTTCCTTTTTTGTGTTTTAACATATACTGTGGAGATACAATTAACCCAGGAGTGGTTTTATTAGTTTGGTGACCTGCTGCAGGTCGAATCAAGGAGGTTAGAGGCTGTAATATCTGTGGTGGAGGGAATCTATTCACCATTCTCAGTGTCTGCTTGCCGTGTCACCTGAGGGTAAAAGTTCTGTTCTCGCCTTAATATCTGATGCATGAAGCGTAATTCCTGGATGTGTTTGGACATTTTACCAATTTCAGTTGCATACTCATGGATTTTATATATGGACTTTATGTTATTATTATAATTTTCTAATGCGCTGCACTATTTCTGATATTTATATTATTTCACAAATACAACTTCTATTACATTCAAACTTTTTTATAGTAACCTTTATTATATTTATGTATTACAGTAAAACCTTGGTTTGCGAGCATAATTCGTTCCAGAAACATGCTTGTAATCCAAAGCACTTGTGTATCAAAGCATTTTTTTACAGGGTATAAAAGAGAAGAGAGGCACCTCTAAGTGTAGCAATAAGTTGCTAAATGTTGTAACTTCATTAAATGTAACCATATTGCTACACTTTGAGTCTCCTCTCCTTTTTATACTCAGTTGTGACATGACGCTACTCTTATATAAAAACATCGCTTGTATATCAAGGCAAAATGTATTAAAACATTTTGCTCATCTTGCAAAACGCTCTCAAACCAAGTTACTCTCAAACCAATGTTTTACTGTAATGTGTTTTATGAATACCCACACAATACATTATGAAAATATTGAAAGAGAAAGAAAAATGATTAATAAAATACATAAACTAATATACAGGCCTACCCCACTTTTAAGTACACAATGGGGGTTATTTACTAAAGCTGGAAAATGCAAAATCAGGCTCACTTCTGCATAGAAACCAATGAGCTTCCAGGTTTTATTAGCAGGCTTAATTAAACAAGATGGGGTACAAAGCTCATTGGTTTATATGCAGAAGTGAGCCTGATTTTGCACTTTCCAGCTTTAGTAAATAAATCCCATTGTGTACTTAAAAGTGGGGTATGCCTGTATGTGACATTCGCTTAATTATGTATACAAGTACTTAAATATAATACCACGTAACTTTGGTTAATATGATTACTTGTACTTGAGTATACGAGACACATTTTAACCACTGTTAAAAATACATCTCTTTCCTTACTTCAGTTTAAGAAGAAAAAAAATGTCCAGACTTCTAATTTACGATCTGGGATAAAAAATACAGATAACTAACCGTCTCCTTGTAAGGCACTTAGATTAAACTTTTGAAAAAAAAAATGATTCTTTACCAAGATGGCTTTGAGTTTGCTCATAGCATATACCGTATATAAAACTATATACAATATACAGGCCTTTTTAAATTCTTTTAACCCCAATAGTCCCAACAATACCTTTAAAAGAGCCAACAAAAGTCCTGGGTGGCTTAACTCCAATGTAAAAATGCATATACAGTGGAACCTCGGTTTAAGAGTAACTTGGTTTGAGAGCGTTTTGATTTGCAAGCAACTTTTTTTTTTTCAGTTTGCGAGTGTTAGCAGAATTCAAGATAAATAGGCCTGCAGTACCTCATTTGGCCTATAGAACACATTAATAATGTGACCAAAAACTGCATAAATAGTAGATGGTGGAGATAATCAAAGGTGAAATAAATAAATAAATGAATAAATTAAATAACTCCAAATACTACTAAAGAGAAGAACTAAATGTCCACAAATCCCATAGAAAGGGAGATAGCTGCACCAAAAGGTCTGTCTGGTCTCCCAGAACTCTCACCTCACTAATGAATAAAGCCAGCAGTATGGATAATCTTAGATGTCTTCACCGAATAAAACATTCCACATAAACACTCCCCTGGTGCCTCTCTGTCCAGACAGCCAAAGCCTCATCCAGTCTCCTCACTCAATACCTGTATAGTCTCCGTCCAGGGGAACAAGAGGAAGAAAGAGGGCCTCCAATGGTGTAGTATTATAACAAAGGGGAAGGTTTATTGCGGTGTGTATGCTCTTACATAGAAAAGATAAAAGGAGTGCAAGTAAAAATGAACAGTGGCGTCCTCTGCGCCGTCTCACGTCACTCCAGGTGTACGTCCGCCGACGTACACCTGGAGTGACGCGAGACAAAGGGGGAACGTTTATTGCGGTGTGTATGCTCTTACATAGAAAAGATAAAATGAGTGCAAGTAAAAATGAACAGTGGCGTCCTCTGCGCCATCTCAAGTCATTCCAGGTGTACGTCTGCCGACGTACACCTGGAGCGACGTGAGACGGCGCAAAGGACGCCACTGTTCATTTTTACTTGCACTCGTTTTATCTCTTCTATGTAAAAGCATACAAACCACAATAAACGTTCCCCCTTTGTTATAATACTACACCATTGGAGGCCCTCTTTCTTCCTCTTGTTCCCCTGGACGGAGACTATACAGGTATTGAGTGAGGAGACTGGATGAGGCTTTGGCTGTCTGGACGGAGAGGCACCAGGGGAGTGTTTATGTGGAATGTTTTATTCGGTGAAGACATCTAAGATTATCCATACTGCTGGCTTTATTCATTAGTGAGTCGAGAGTTCTGGGAGACCAGACAGACGTTTTTGGTGCAGCTATCTACCTTTCTAAGGTATTTGTGGACATTTAGTTCTTCTCTTTAGCAGTATTCACTGCCACATCACATATGGACTATATTGGATTTATTTAATTTATTCATTTCACCTTTGATTATCTCCACCATTTACTATTTATGCACTTTTTGGTCACATTATTAATGTGTTCTATAGATTATGCGCAAGAACTCATTTTCACCTATTTATTTATTGCTGTGTATTGTAAACGCTGCTAGTTTTTGCTGCATTTTCAACACTGTTTATTTTGGAAGACTTGATCTATTTATTTATTCACTGTTTAGTAGCGCGAAATACTTTATTCATCACCTCATTTGGCCTGAGGTACGAGGGCGCAGAAGCCGAGCAGAGCCGAAAATAGGCCTGCAGTACCTCATTTGGCCTGAGGTTACGGGGCTGCAGGAGCCGAGAAAAGCCTAACATTGGCCTGCAGTACCTCATTTGGCCTGAGGCACGGGGGCGCAGGAAACAAGCCGAAGTGCCTTCAGGCCTTTTCAGACGTTTTTGGCGCTCTCTGGCGCCCCCTTCCTCTGGCCACATTCGGTATTGCATCCCATTTAAGTCAATGCAAATTATTTCCGTTTCCATTGACTTCAATGGGAAAACTTGCTTTGATATGCCAGTACTTTGGATTACGAGCATACTCCTGGAATGGATTATGCTCGTAATCCGAGGTTCAACTGTAAAAGCAAAGGAGAAGGCCTTCAAAAAATACAAGGCTGAGGGATCATCGTCAGCATGGAACAGGAAATGTAAGGGTGCAATTAGGGCAGCTAAGATAGAACTTGAAAGACACATAGGAGAGAAAAATAAATCGCAAGAAATTCTTTAAGTATGTAAACAGTAAAAAAGGGAGGACAGACCATATTGGCCCCATAAAGAATGAGGAAGGACATCTGGTTTCAAAGGATGGGGAGATGGCGAAGGTAATGGATTTATTATTTTCCTCAGTCTTTACGAGGGAATCAGGGGGCTTCAGTAATCAAAACCAAAACCAAAATCAGCATGGATTCGTGAAAAATCGCTCTTGCCAAACCAATCTATTAACCTTCTATGAGGAGGTAAGCTGCCATCTAGATAAAGGAAATCCAACTGGATTTTGAAAAGGCATTTGATACAGTACCCCATAAATGTTTACTGAACAAACTAAGCATGTCAGCATGGATCAATGGGTGAGTACATGGATCGAAAACTGGCTACAGGTGCAAGTTAGAAGGGTAGTGATAAATGGGGAGTACTCACATTGGTCCAGTGTGGAAAGTAGGGTCCCTCAGGGTTCTATCCTGGGTCCAATCCTACTTAATTTATTCATAAACGACCTGGAGGATGGGATAAGCATCTCAGTATTTGCGGACAATACTAGGCTAAGAAGGCCAATCATTTATCCACAGGATGTGGAAATCTTGCAAGAAGATCTGAACAAAATAATTAGGTAGGCAACTACATGGCAAATAAGGTTCAATGTAGAACATTTTTAAATAATGCATATGGGTAGCAAAAACATGAATGCAATCTACTCACTAGGACGTGAACCTCTGCGGGAATCTAGTATGGAAAAGGACCTGGGGGTTCTAGTAGTTGACAGGATCAGCAATGGCATGCAATGCCAAGCTGCTGCAAGCAAAGCCAACATAATTTTAGCATGCATTAAAAAGGGGATTTACCTCCAGAGATAAAACGATCATTTTCCCACTCTATAATACTCTGGTTCCAGCCGTAACTGGAGTAGGCCATCCAGTTCTGGGCACCAGTCCTCAGGAAGGATGTGCTGGAACTGGAGAGAGTCCAGAGAAGGGCAGCAAAGCTAATTAAGAGACTGGAGAATTTCAGCTATTGGGAAAGACTGCAAGCACTGAACTTATATTCTCTGGAGAAGAGACGCTTGTGAGGGGATATGACTTCAATGTACAAATACCGTACTTGGTGACCCCACGATAGGGATGAAACTCTTTATCATGGATTTAGAATAATGTTTGTCTGTCAGCTTACATCTCCATGTGTTCAGCTTAACAGGCCAGCCACTCTCACCTGGTTGCTTAAGTAATCTCTCCGTACACTGCAAGCCAGCTATGCTGATCAATATTGTGTTTTTGGCTTCCGTGTGCTACTTTCTGTGTGTTCTACGTCTGATTCCAGTTACCGATCTTGGCTTGTTTTTGGCTATCCTTACCTGCTTGTTACCCCGACCATTGGCTTCTGACTATCATTTGTTGTTGCAGTCTGCTGCTTCCTCTCTACCTCCCTGTAGTCTACCGGGAACATGAGCTGGGAGGCCCTAGGGGTCACAACCTGGAGCCAGAAAGCAGCTAAATCCTGCTGGTCTGTTGAGGGGTATCTCAAAAGACCTATATGAGCGGGTTGCCCAGCATGCCAGAGGGGTAGGTACAAAGACACTAGGGTCGGCAAAAGGGCAGAAGAACCTACAAGTTAAAGGACATATATGTAATAACATGAATATCTAATATCATAAAATGATTAAATATTTTAAATTTAATTATCCTTTAGTTTACAATTGTATATTTGATTGTATTGCATGTGGTCAATGTCGTTGATTTTACCTTAAAGCGGGGGTTCACCCTAAAAAAAAATTCTAACATTACATTGAGCTCACTTCCGACATTGACAGTATGCTGATCTTTTTTTTTTTTTTGCCGTACATACCGTTGTATCGTTATTTCCCCCCCTGGCTTCTGGGTAGTAAATCCCGCAGGAGTGGGCGTTCCTATGCACAGACTAAGTGATTGACGTATGATAAAAGCTTCCCCCCGGCGCATACAGCCGCGTCACAAATTGCCGAAAGAAGCCGAACACCGGTGCGCAGGTGCAGTATAGCGCCGTATAAAGCCGACTCGCAGTCTGGCTTCTTTCGGCAACTCGTGACGCGGCCGTATGCGCCAGGGGGAAACTTTTGTCATACGTCAATCACTTAGCCTGTGCATAGGAACGCCCACTCCCGCGTGATTCACTACCCAGAAGCCGGGGGAGAAACTAACGATACAACAGTATGTACGGCAAAAAAAAAAAAAAAGATCAGCATACTGTCAATGTCAGAAGTGAGCTCAATGTAATGTTAGAATTTTTTTTTAGGGTGAACCCCCGCTTTAAGTTCAAACAAATTGGAAGAGCACACAGTCCTGACATCCAGCCTGAATTGTGTGGATGCCAAGACTGCGCTCGTCTGGGGTATTTATGAGCCTATTTTGGAAACAACACAGCTGACGATAGTCAGCTGTATTGATTATTGTATTAGAGGCTGTTCAACCCCCTGAGCCGAACACGCATACAACCACCTGACCGTGCATGCGTGTGACGTCAGCGCGGCCGGATAGGGGGAGGCGCGCGCAACCCACCGGCACGCACAGCTTCTCTGGCAAACTGCGCATGCCCGCCAGAGGAGCAAGATGGAGGACGAAGGCTATGGAGGCCGTGTGCTCCAAACAAGTCTGCCCCAGGTTGTTGAACCTGGGCGGCTGTGCGGAGCCGGGTGGCAGAGCACCGCCCATCTCGACAGGCCCGGGTCCCACTCTAACTGATGTGTTAAATTCAAGTGTGTATTGAGGATATGGAAATTACGTCAAGCACAAATTTGCCCTCTAGCAGTAAATATATTGCAATGGAAATGCAATTGTTTCTAAATAGAAGCAATATATAAATTATGGCGAAAAAACATTTAGGCACTGAAAAGAAAAGAGAAAAAAATATAAAAAAATAGATTGTACAGCAATTACAATATAACAAACTAAAAAAGTTTTTTAGTTATTAAATACTTATGTTATACTCAGGCAATACATTTAAAACACATTGGGCCAGATTCAGAAAGCCGCGCGCAAAGTTGCGGCGGCGTAACTTTTCTTATTTACGTTAAGCCGCCGCAACTTAACACGCAAGTGCTGTATTCACAAAGCACTTGCGTGTTAAGTTGTGGCGGCGTAGCGTAAATTGGGCGGCCAAATTCAAAATAGGCTGGTAGGGGGCGTCTCCTATTTAAATTAGGCGCGTCCACGTGCCGAACGTATTGCGCTTGCGCCGGCCTTAGAAAAATCCCAGTGCGCATGCTCCGAATTATGACGGTGTTTTCGGCGTGAACGTAATTGACGTAAATCCCCATTCACGAACGAGTTACGCAAACAACGTAAAAAATTTCAAATTTCCCGCGCTTACGACGTCCATACTTAACATAGGATGCGCCTGCTTTGGGCAGCTTTATCTTTACGCCGGGAAAACCCTTACGTAAACGGCGTAAAGTGACTGCGTCAGGCCCGCGTATGTTCGTGAATTGGCGTATCTCGCTGATTTACATATTCTCTGCGTAAATCAGCGAGAACGCCCCCAGCGGCCATTTTAAAATTGCAGTTAAGATCCGACGGTGTAATACAATTACGCCTGTCAGATCTTTTGCTGCAAACCGGCTTATCTTGTTTTCTGCATACAGAAAAACAGATAAGCCGGCGCAAAGTGTGAGTTATGCCGGCGTATCACTGATACGCCGGCATAATTCTTTCTGAATCTTGCCCATTATCTTGTTTGTTACTATAAAAAAATAATGTCGTCTCCCTGGATAATTGATCACACAAAAAAAAAAAGAAACAGGGGGGTCTCACCAGGGGGTATGATACAGATTCTGCACAAGTAATAGGTTTACGACCATAGCATACAGGAATATACAATGTAATACTGACATAAAAACACACACAGGTTGGACTTGATGGACTTGTGTCTTTTTTCAACCTCACCAACTATGTAACTATATGACCTCCTTTGGAACATGCAGTTCAATTTTGGCCACCAGTTCGCACAAAGGATATCCGAGAACATGCAGAGAAGGCAATCAAACTGATAAGAAGCATGAGGAGCTCAGCTATGAGGAAAGATTAGCCAACCTTAATGTATTCTCTCTTGAAAATAGGCGAATAAAGGGGGAATTAATAACCATGTATAAATACATAGGTCGTCACATACGGACTACTGGAAGCACCTGGTTAACTTAGCCATTCATTTTTACAAATTGACATATTGGTCTAGGCGTTGAAAAAAAATTCCAGTGTACACCCTATGTCATGAGCAGTCCTTGGAGGAGGTAGGTGGCGGGTAAATAAACTGTGAACAGTCCTGATCTAGCGATCCTGTGGAAGGGGGGCAGGGGGATTTACAGGCGGGGCACACAACGTGTGCATGTGGGGGGGGGGGCATAATAATAATGTGTGCTTGGGATGAGAGGTGGAGGGATTGGTCACTATTTGAGCTGGGAAGGGCAATTTGGGGGAGATATGTTCTAGGACAGGGATTGGGGGGGAATATGTTCTTGGAGGGGGGGTTGGTGGGTATGTGCAAGGAGGGGGGATTAGGAGGGGATATGTGCTAGGAGGGGGGATGGGGGGATGTGCTAGGCAGGGGATTGGAGGGAATATGTGATAGGGGGTGGATTGGTGGAATATGTGCTAGGAGGGGGGACTGGGGGGATATGTGCTAGGAGTGGGGACTGGAGGCATATGTGCTAGGAGAGGGGACTGGAGGGATATGTGCTAGGAGGGGGGATATGTGTGTTAACACATTGCAAGTCACAGCTGAAGATGTCAACATCTGAAACCTTTAGATTTCTCTAGATTTTGCATTCACTTCGGTCATTAGGCCCAGAGGTGCGTCAGGACCCTAACGTGACTACCTGTGAAAGCTGGTGTGCACAGGATAGTGGACAGAGGGTAGGGATTTCTATTATCTACCAGCTCCTGCTTGACTCTAATGTTAAATTACCTTACATGCAAAACGTGGAACTCAGATCTAGCCTCAGAGAGAACTGGACCATTGGCAGTAATTCCTTCACTCTGTCTTTAAGGGGATACTAAATGTCTCTTTGGTGGAGGAGAGTGTTGAGTTCCTAACGAGATGGTACGTTTCTGGCTCGCATTGCAAGGCTATTTTCGACCTTCTCACCATTATGTTTTAGGGGCTACCAACCCCTGTGTACCATGCTCCACAATTAGTGGGAATGCCCTAAAATCAGGAGTATCTGAAACAAAGTCTTTGTGATAATAAGGAAGATCACCGAAACACTGGTTCCACAGCTACCCCATATAGCTGTCCTTAACAAAAAGGCTGATAGTTCTTGTTCTACACAAAGGTTGGAGGAAGCGCCCCTCAGTTCACATTACTATGTTCAGGTGCAAAGTTTCCTGGATTATGCTCAACGAGTGCCTGGCAAGTAAGCTTACTTCTCTGCTTTTTATTTTTCCTCAGGCACCCCTCTTAAGCCTTCTTGCTTTGTATTGACAATGCAGGTGCCATCTCTGGTTTCCTCCCCTTCCTTTTGTTTATTTTTTCCGATTTAAATTTTTTTTCTCTCTGCAGGACCTAGAGTCGGGTCTTCTGACTAGGTCCCTCGTCTCACGTCCTACTCTTCCTCCCTTTTTTTTCTTGTCTGTGGGCTATATGCTCTTTTGGTTGGGGCTAGTCCCCACTTTAAATATTATGAAGGTGTAAGGTCATATGGGTGGGATTACCCCCTCACCTTTTTCTATTTGGGGTAACTCCAAATAGTATTAGCTTTTTTATAAACTTTTGTGTTCTTTGAGTGCCCATGTTCTTGTTGTTTTCTCATTATGCCTGAAATTATGTTGTTATTTATATTATATATACAGTATCTCACAAAAGGGAGTACACCCCTCACATTTTTGTAAATATTTTATCATATCTTTTTATGTGACAACACTGAAGGAATTATACTTTGCTACAATGTAAAGTGGTGAGTGTACAGCTTGTAAAACAGTGTAAATGTGCTGTCCCCTCAAAATAACTCAACACACAGCCATTAATGTCTAAACCACTGGCAACAAAAGTGTGTACACCCCTAAGTGAAAATGTCCAAATTGGGCCTAATTAGCCATTTTCCCTCCACAGTGTCATGTGACTCATTAGTGTCTCAGGTGTGAATGGGGAGGTGGTGTGTTACATTTGGTGTTATCACTCTCACAGACTGGTCACTGAAAGTTCAACATGGCACCTCATGGCAAAGAACTCTGAGGATCTGAAAAAAAGAATTGTTGCTCTACATAAAGATGGCCTAGGCTATAAGAAGATTGCCAAGACCCTGAAACTGACATGCAGCATGGTGGCCAAGACCATACAGCGGTTTACCAGGACAGGTTCCACTCAGAACAGTCCTTGCCATGTTCAACCCAAGAAGTTGAGTACACTTGCTCAGTGTCATATCCAGAGGTTGTCTTTGGGAAATAGACATATGAGTGCTGCCAGCATTGCTATAGAAGTTGAAGGGTTTGGGGTTAACCTTTCAGTGCTCAGACCATACGCTGCACACTGCATCAAATTGGTCTGCATGGCTGTTGTCCAAGAAGGAAGCCTCTTCTAAAGATGATACACAAGAAAGCCCACAGTTTGCTGAAGACAAGCAGACTAAGGACACAGATTACTGAAACCATGAGAAGAAGATAAAAAGGCGCACCAGCCTAGTGTGTTACCATTGACAATTTAATAGAATAAAAATGTAATAAAAAACTACTCACAAGGAAAGCAACATAATAGGCTTATCGACAACGCTGTAGTGGATACCCCTCAAACCACTCTCCAAATGGGGGGGATAATGGTGTATCACTCCCGACTGAAGCGTTTCGAGGCTACAAAGACCTCTTCATCAGAGCCCAGCAGTGTAAACCCTTCCAAAGGCTCCCCTTATATGCAGTACATATGAGTACTCATGTGGGTGACCAACCAACTGAAAGCCACGGAGGAACTCCCAGGGGCCACACAGACTCCTCCCACCTAAGTAGGTGGTCTCAGAAAGCACACACGAATCAAAAAAGGGTGATAGTAATATTAGTAGTAATAAAAATAGTACGAGTACTCATATGCATATAAGGGGAGCCTTTGGAAGGGTTTACACTGCTGGGCTCTGATGAAGAGGTCTTTGTAGCCTCAAAACGCATCAGCCGGCAGTGACACACCATTATCCCCCCATTTGGAGTGTGGTTTGAGGGGTATCCACTACAGCGTTGTCGATAAGCCTATTATGTTGCTTTCCTTGTGAGTAGTTTTTTATTACATTTTTATTCTATTAAATTGTCAATGGTAACACACTAGGCTGGTGCGCCTTTTTCTCTTCTTCTCTCCTTTTTTCTACCAGGATATTCCCCATCCATGAAGGGCAGCAAGGCCACGGTTACCGTTTTTTGCACTTTTCCCATAGAACACTGACTGTTGGACAATCCACTCGTGCACAGGTGTTTTTGTCTTCTGTGTTCTAAAATTACTGAAACCATGTCCTGTTGTCTGATGAGACCAAGATAAACTTATTTGGTTCAGATGGTGTCAAGTGTGTGTGGTGGCAACTAGGTTAAGAGTACAAAGACAAGAGTGTCTTGCCTATCTACAGTCAAGCATGGTGGTAAGAGTGTCATGGTCTAGGGCTGCATGAGTGCTGCCGGCACTGGAGAGCTACAGTTCTTTGAGGGAACCATGAATGCCAACATGTACTGTGACATACCAAGACCTAAATCACACCTATGCATTTGTAGTGCTTTTTGCATTTTACAGACTTGCACTGCGGTCCATTTAACATGGTTTCCTATGGAACATGTTCAGTTGTGCAAATCTGCAAAATGAAAAAGCACTAAAAATGCCGTAGATGTGAATCAAGCCTAAAGCAGAGCATTGACTGGGCCGCAGGGCAGTATTCCAACATGATAACGACCCGCCTGTCCGACCGGAGTTTCATTGTATACCCGCGTTTGGTTGATTTTATGCTTGTAAGCACCTTTTTATATTAATAAATTTGTCTGTTTTTAATGTACTTCATGATGGGAGCATATTTTTTGTCTTTCCCTCTGGTTAACCATTCCCTTCCATTGTGAACCTCCATTTTGTCGGAGACCAACACTGCCATCAGGAACATTGAGAGTATACAGTCTCTAAGATATCATCTGCTCAGGAAGCTCGTTTTGCAGTTACTGTATGCCCAAGTCCTTCATGCTGGAGGTAAGCGCTCTGTGAGCCCACAGATTAAAGGAGACCTGCATTTGAAGTATTATATGTTCTGAAACTATTTGAAGTACGCATCTGGCAGCTTATATTGGACTTTATTCACTGTTTGGACGTCGTTTTTGTTTTGATTCATCGTCACTCTGTTTGCTATCAGCACTATTTGGTAGCTGAGACTACCATCACCATTTACTGGCTTATTATAGCCATTGCTGTTTTTTACATTGCTAGTTGCACTGTATTGGTACATTTATTATGGTTTTCACCTAGTGTTGTGTATATGTATATTGTGACAGTATGCGAGGTGCGATACATGATCATAGGTACATTTCACCTCGCATACGTTCCATTATGAGAGACTGAACCGGAATCCATTCCGGGTTTTACAGCCTCTGGGCCTGGCTAGGATTCCGGTCCGGATGTTTGGGTCCACTGGAGTCCACAATCAGCTGGACTTTAAATGTCCAGGAAGAGAGCACAACAGGGCTCTGGCTTGAAACTCAGGAAGGGACCTGAGTGAGGGGAGCGCTGAGTGCTGGATTGAAAAGGTTTGCTTTACTGCATGTTTTGTGGGTGTCAGGGACTAGCCCCACACTGTATAGAGAGGAGATCCTGTTTGTTTAGTTTAGCGCCGGACGGCAAGGATTTAATTTACTGTTTTGTTTATTTTAATCTGCAAACCGTTTATAAATAAAATCTGGCATCCGCCAGACTTAAAAGAAAGTGCTTGCTTACAGACTGTGATTTCAGAAAAGGTGATCCCCACGAGCTAATCCCTCACACGTGGTGGAGAATGCGGGCACTTTTCTGAAAATGGAAGAAATATTAAAGGCCCTGCTACAGGCCAATGCAGCCCAGCGGGAAACCAACCGCCAAGTCGCAGAGGCCGCTGCAGCACAACAGGCTGCCCAGCAGGAGATAAACCGCCAAGTCGCAGAGGCCGCTGCAGCACAACATCGCCAAGTCGCAGAGGCCGTTGCAGCACAACACGCTGCCCAGCAGGAGATGAACCGACAGTTCGCCGAAGCTCTGGTGGAACTGAAAAAGGGGTCCGCACCTCCGGTGTTAGCGGAACCAAAGATTGTACGTGCTTCCTACCACCTGCAAAAGATGACACCGGCGGATGATGTTGAGGCGTACATGGCGACTTTCGAGAGAGTCGCTGACCGCGAAGGATGGCCAAAAGAGCAGTGGGCGGGACTATTGGCCCCATTCCTAACAGGAGAACCCCAAAAGGCCTATTTTGACCTAGAACCAGATAAGGCCCAGGACTATGAGACTCTAAAGACAGAAATACTCGCACGCTTGGGTGTCACCATGGCAGTCCGGGCCCAGCGCGTGCATCAGTGGTCCTATTTCAGCAACAAGCCACCCCGGTCACAAATGTTTGACCTGGTCCACCTCACCAGGAAGTGGTTGCAGCCAGAGACTCTGACCAGCCCTCAGATTGTGGAGCGTGTGGTAATGGACCGGTACCTGCGTGCGCTCCCTGCTACCCTGAGAAAGTGGGTCGGACAGGGGGACCCCAACACTGCAGCCCAAATGGTGGACCTAGTGGAGAGGTACAGTGCTACTGAGGACTTGATAAACCCACCTACGCCCCACTTCGGTGTGTCTCGGGGTGCAAGATCTCCCAACGGTTCGGGTAAGACTGTTCCGGGGTTCAAGAGTTTGGGGAGAGTGGATAAGACTGTTGTTACAGCAGATGAGACTGTAGGTCCTAGACCTGGAGACTGGCCAAAGAAGCCAGGAAGGTTTTTGGGACCGTTAAAAGGACTGGGGGTAGGGCAAATACGGTGTTTTCGTTGCCATGCATTAGGCCATATTGCTGCAGATTGCCCTCTAAATGATGAACCTATGCAATGTGATTATGTTGATAGGGTAAGACGCATTTCTCTGTTTGCACAGGTCGCATGTGTTGCGACAAGTCAGAGTCGCCTTGAAAAACAAATGTGCGTTATTTCAATAGATGGCAAGCCTCTTACAGCCCTGCTAGACTCTGGTAGTGTGGTGACCTTAGTCAGGAGTGCGTGTGTAGACCCCGCAAAACTACACCCCAGTTGTATTGGGGTAATATGCATCCATGGGGACACTCGGGACTACCAGACAGCGGTGGTTGAGGTTGATACCCCCTGGGGCTGTGTAACACATTCAGTGGGGGTGGTACCTTCACTGCTCCATGAAGCCTTAGTGGGGAGAGACTTTCCTCATTTTTGGAAGTTATGGGAGAGTGAAGGGAGGCCCGTAGATAGCGCTCCCCCTACTGGGGAAACACGGGAACTCTCACCAGACCCGTTTTGCCAAAGGGAAGGGCAGGCTGTTGGTGGGATCGAGGAGGCCGGAGATCCTCCACCATTCCCTGCCATGGCTGGGGAACCGGAGGACTTAGAAGCTAGCACCCAGCCTGAGGGTAACGAACAGGAAACCTCGCCTGACCCTGACATGGAGAGTAGCCAAAATGTGGTACCCGACTTGGAGGTCAGGAGGGAGGATTTCTGTACCGAGCAGCTGCGAGAGCCCACCCTCATGAATGCCAGGGAAAATGTTAAGGTGTTGGATGGGGAACCGGTGGATCCTAATTGGGTGGTGTCCTTTCCCTACATGGCAATTAAAAACAATTTGTTATATCGGGTGATAAAACATGGAGAGGAAGAGGTAGAACAGCTACTGGTTCCCAAACCCTTTCGCAGGGTGGTGCTAGACCTGGCTCATGGTCACGTAATGGGGGGACATCTCGGGGTCGAAAAAACCAGGGAGAGAATCACCCAAAGATTCTTCTGGCCCGGTTTGCATGCAGAGGTCAAGGAGTACTGTGAATCGTGCCCCGAGTGCCAAATGTCAGCACCATCGCCCCATTTTCGCAGCCCCCTTGTTCCTCTACCAATAATTGAGGTCCCCTTTGAAAGGATTGGCATGGACCTGGTGGGGCCGGTCGTGAAATCTGCCCGAGGTCACCAGCATATTCTGGTGATCCTGGACTATGCGACTCGCTATCCTGAGGCCATACCCTTGCGTAACACCTCCGCCAAGGTTATTGCTAAGGAATTAGTCCAGGTGTTTAGTCGAGTGGGGATCCCAAAAGAGATCTTGACCGATCAAGGCACCCCTTTTATGTCAAGGGTTACCAAGGAATTGTGTAGATTGTACAAAATCTCCCATCTCCGTACTTCTGTCTACCACCCCCAGACAGATGGTCTGGTCGAAAGGTTTAATAAAACATTGAAGAGTATGTTGAAAAAGGTGGTCGACAAGGATGGGAGAGACTGGGATTTTTTGCTACCATATCTCATGTTTGCCATACGAGAGGTTCCACAGGCCTCCACAGGCTATTCCCCCTTTGAGCTCTTGTATGGTAGGCATCCCAGGGGCCTGCTAGATATTGCTAAAGAAACGTGGGAAGGAGAGGTCAGTCCATATAGGAGCATCATAGAGCATGTCTCCTTGATGCAGGACCGAATCGCAGCCGTTCTGCCCCTAGTACGGGAACATATGGAGCGAGCCCAGGAGGCCCAAAGGAGGGTCTATAACCGGGGTGCCAAGGTCCATACTTTCAACCCGGGGGACAGAGTGTTGGTACTGGTTCCCACGGTAGAAAGCAAGTTTTTAGCCAAGTGGCAGGGTCCCTTTGAGGTTGTCCAAAGGGTGGGGGAGGTAAACTACAAAGTCTACCAGCCAGGGAAAAGGAAACCACACCAAATTTACCATGTAAATCTCTTAAAGCCCTGGAAGGACCGAGAGACTTTACTGGCCACGTCCCCACTTCCAACAGACCGGATACCCATGATACCTGACGTTCCCATCACGGATTCCCTGTCCGTAGCACAGCAAAGTGACGTTAGGGCATTCGTGCAGAAAAATAGAGACTTTTTCTCCCCCTTACCCGGACTGACCAACACGATCCAACATGACATAGTGACGGAACCAGGGGTTCGGGTAAATGTAAAACCATATAGAATTCCAGAGGCCCGGCGAGAGGCAGTTGCGGAAGAAATAAAAAATATGTTAGAGTTGGATGTGATCGAGGAGTCTCACAGTGAGTGGTCAAGTCCCATAGTGCTGGTCCCAAAACCTGATGGCAGTATTAGGTTTTGTAATGATTTTAGAAAACTTAACAGTGTGTCCAAATTTGACGCCTACCCGATGCCCCGGGTTGACGAACTTGTGGACAGGTTGGGACAGGCTCGCTACATAACGACCCTAGACCTAACGAAAGGTTATTGGCAGATACCGCTTACTGAATCGGCCAAGGAGAAGACTGCCTTTTCCACTCCTGAGGGCTCGTTTCAGTATAAGCGGATGCCGTTTGGTCTGCACGGAGCCCCTGCATCATTCCAGCGAATGATGGACAAAATTTTGAGACCACATCGCTCGTATGCAGCGGCGTACTTGGACGATGTGGTCATCCACAGCCCAGATTGGGAATCGCACCTGCTCCGTGTACAAGCGGTCGTAGATTCCCTTAGGGAAGCACGTCTCACGGCCAATCCAAAGAAATGTGCCATAGGCCTGGAGGAGGCCAAATACCTTGGGTACATTATTGGCCGGGGGATGGTCAAGCCGCAGACCAATAAGATTGAGGCAATTCAAAAATGGCCCCAACCAGTCAATAAAAAACAAGTGAGGGCCTTCCTGGGCATTACGGGGTATTACAGGCGTTTTATACCCAATTTTGCCACCATTGCCGCCCCCTTGACCGATCTAACGAAGGGTAAGGGGTCGGTCATGGTCAAATGGAACCCCGAAGCCGAGGGGGCATTTCAGAAGTTAAAACAGGCTCTTTGTATGGTACCCGTACTAGTAACCCCGGATTTTAGCCAGGAGTTTGTTATACAGACGGATGCCTCTGAGGTAGGACTAGGGGCCGTACTGTCACAGATCAGGGATGGTGAGGAGCACCCAGTGGTATACCTGAGCAGGAAGCTGAACAAGCACGAGAAAAATTATGCCATCGTAGAAAAGGAGTGTCTCGCCATTAAGTGGGCCTTAGACTCCCTGAGGTATTACCTACTGGGGAGGTCATTTAAGCTGGTCACAGACCATGCTCCCCTGAAGTGGATGTGTGACAACAGGGAGAAAAATGCTCGTGTGACAAGGTGGTTCCTGGCTCTACAGCCTTTTAAATTTGCGGTGGAGCACAGGCCAGGGAAGCTCCAAAATAATGCAGATGCCCTCTCCCGTGTGCACTGTATGGTTGGGTCAAGTGCTCAGCCGCAGGGGCTTGAGCAGAGGGGGAGGATATGTGACAGTATGCGAGGTGCGATACATGATCATAGGTACATTTCACCTCGCATACGTTCCATTATGAGAGACTGAACCGGAATCCATTCCGGGTTTTACAGCCTCTGGGCCTGGCTAGGATTCCGGTCCGGATGTTTGGGTCCACTGGAGTCCACAATCAGCTGGACTTTAAATGTCCAGGAAGAGAGCACAACAGGGCTCTGGCTTGAAACTCAGGAAGGGACCTGAGTGAGGGGAGCGCTGAGTGCTGGATTGAAAAGGTTTGCTTTACTGCATGTTTTGTGGGTGTCAGGGACTAGCCCCACACTGTATAGAGAGGAGATCCTGTTTGTTTAGTTTAGCGCCGGACTGCAAGGATTTAATTTACTGTTTTGTTTATTTTAATCTGCAAACCGTTTATAAATAAAATCTGGCATCCGCCAGACTTAAAAGAAAGTGCTTGCTTACAGACTGTGATTTCAGAAAAGGTGATCCCCACGAGCTAATCCCTCACAATATACATTTAATTTTTCACGCTTAGTGTGTAGGGATTGCGCTCATCACTCTTTTCTCATGTACTGTGACATACTAAAGCAGAGCATGATCCCCTCCCTATGGACACTGGAGAGCAGGGCAGTATTTCAACATGATAATGATCCCAAACACACCTCCAAGATGACCACTGCCTTGCTAATGAAGCTGAAGGTAAAGGTGATGGACTCGCCAAGCATGTCTCCAGACCTAAACCCTATTGAGCATCTGTGGGGCATCCTCAAACGGAAGGTGGAGGAGCACATAGTTTCTAACATCCACCAGCTCTGTGATGTCACCATGAAGGAGTGGAAGAGGACTCCAGTGGCAACCTGTGAAGCTCTGGTGAACTCCATGCCCAAGAGGGTTAAGGCAGTGCTGGAAAATAATGGTGGCCACACAAAATACTGACATTTTAGGCCCAATTTGGACATTTTCACTTACGGTGTACTTATTTTTGTTGCCAGCGGTTTACACATAAATGGCTGTGTTGAGTTATTTTGAGGGGACAGCAAATGTACACTGTTATACAAGTTGCACACTCACTACTTTACATTGTAGCAAAGTGTAATTTCTTCAATGTTGTCACATAAAAAATATAATAAAATATTTACAAAAATGTATCATTGTATCCTGCCTGAGGCTCAGGCCTATGTGACCTCTCTGTATAACGAATCTCTTGTATTTTGTCTTTCTTTAATAAAAAGACGGAAAGTAAAAAAATAAAAATAAACTGTGGGGTTATCTGTTAGTTTTATGCATATTCTTTATGGTTCACAAAATGCGGGGCATGGCAGGAGTGTGTATTTTTCCTATATACGTTGTGCTACCATGTGTCCCTCTTCCTGATCTCTGAAAGTTGAGAGGTATGACTGTACTGTTACCCCTTAAAGCAAGAGATGCCCTTATTCATCCTCTGATACCAACAAGAGCCAGCAGCATATATGCAGCGCAGCAGATGTATGCGGAATACAGTAGGCACCAGTCAAAGAAATATATCCTTCTCTCTGGGGAAATTAACACAGCACTACAGCTTCATACATTTTTAAACGGAATACTGTTAAAGAGAGCAGTAAACAGAAATTGAAATGTGATGGAAAGATATAGATAGGAAAAAAGAAACAGATGATGAAGCAGCAAAAAGGAAAAAAGAAATCTAGAGACGTACAGATGAAAAGAACAGAGATAATACCTTGTGTACTGCAGCAAATAAAGATTTATAGTTCTGATATAAGAGAATTCACAAAATAAAAACACCAAATTATTATATTGCTAGCATCAATTTTGAGAAATATAGAGAGAACCAGTATTAAGCAGGGAAAAAGGGACCATACACCGTTTTAATGTAATAACAGCATATGATTTATTTAAGCTGGTCATACACTGATTGCTTATTTATTTATTTATTTTCGTTTAGCTACAGTGCCTTCAAAAAGTATTCATACCCCTTGAAATTTTCAACCAAAACGTAAATGTATTTTATTGGGATTTTATGAGATAGACCAACACAAAGAGGCACATAATTGTGAAGTGGAAGGAAAATTATACATTTTTTTTACAAATAAATATCTGAAAAGTGTGGTGTGCATTTGTATTTAGCCCCCTTTCCTCCGACACCCCTAACTAAAATCCAGCGGAACAAATTGTCTTCAGAAGTCACCTAATTAGTAAATAGAGTCCACCTGTGTGTGATTTAATCTCTGTAACAATCGAGCTGTTCTGTGAAGTCCTCGGAGGTTTGTTAGAGAACCTTAGTGAACAGTATCATGAAGTCCAAGGAACACACAACACAGGTCAGCGATAAAGTTGTGTAGAATTTTAAAGCAGGGTTAGGTTATAATAAAATATCCCAAGCTCTGAACATCTCACGGAGCACTGTTCAATCCAACATCCGAAAGCGGAAAGAGTATGGCACAACTGCAAACCTATCAAGACATTATTCAGAAAAGCAGCCAAGAGGCTCATGGTAACTCTCGGTGGAGCTGCACAGAGCCACAGCTCAGGAGGGAGAATCTGTCCACAGGACATTAGTTGTGCACTCCATCACCACACGCTGTTCCATTCACGCACTAACACGGTTGTCTAGAATCTTGATTAACGGTCTCTGGGCTGATCCGAGACATGTGCGCCGACTATCAGTAATAGAACACACTTGCCACTCAAGCATCCATTTTTATACCTGTAAAATTAAAAGTCCCGATTGAACACCCCTTATAGTATACTTGAATTTTGCAAAAGCGTTTGACACAGTTCCCCAAACATGGCTCATGTGTAAGGTAAAGTCTGCAGGCTTTAAAAAATCAGCTGCTAAATGTAAAAGTTATGCAGTTAAAAATATGTATGCATCATATGTATGCATCATACATACTAGGGGGAGTACAACTGGCAGAATAAATGGTGGAGAAGGATCTGGGTGTTTTGGCAGATCATAGGCTTAATAATAGCATGCAATGCCAAGCTGCGGTTTCCAAAGCAAGCTATATACTTTCTTGCATTTTAATAAGTATGGACTGCAGAGAGAGATATCATTTTGCCCCTGTACAAACCATTAGTTATACCTCATCTAGAATATGCAGTTCAGTTTTGGGCACCAGTTCACAAAAAGGATACTGGGGGACTGGAGGAAGTGCAGAGAGGCAACCAAACTGATAAGAGGCATGGAGGGGCTCAGCTATGAAGAACTGAATTTATTCTCTATTGAGAATAGAAGATTAAGGGGAGATATGATCAACATGTATAAATGCGGTCCCTTGGACTTTTGAAGCACAGCGATCAGATGAATTGGGCCGTTTCCTTCTGCTAAAGGTAAGGGTGTTTGACAGACAGGTTACCTTTGCCAATGTTTATTTCCCTAATGTGGATCATCCGCAATTTTTGCGGAGGCTCTTCCTTGAGATCCTGGAGTTCTCGGAGGGGCTCCTAATTTTTGGGGGTGACCTCAACTTTGCTATGGATCCCCTTCTTGATGTCTCTCGTGGCTCTTCCCACCTTCCTTTCTCGCGTCTGAAGCGCCTTAAGGCGGACTTGCATACTTTGCATTTGATTGATCCCTGGAGGTTGCTACACCCTCAGGACCGTGACTATTCTTTCTTCTCCCCAGTGCATATTACCTACTCTCGACTAGACTATCTTCTGATCCCGCATAAGGACCTCTTTAGTGTGGTGTCTGCTAGTATCGATGTCATCTCCCTTTCTGACCATGTCCCGATTTATATGACTCTTCAGTTGGGCCAGGTGACCCAAACTCCACCTTCCTGGAGGTTGAATGAGTCCCTGCTTCAGTCGGAGGAGACCTGCTCCGAGCTCTCGACCACCCTGCGTGAGTACTTTGCCATTAACAAGGCCTCGGTCACTAATCCGTTAGTGGTGTGGGAGGCCCATAAGACGGTGATTCGGGGTGCATTAAGATAGGTGCACGTCTCAAGAGGGAATGGTCCCGCCGCACAGAGGAACTTTTCGTCCAGCTATGTAGTCTAGAGTTCTCTCATAAGGCCAGTCTTGCACGCTCCAAGTATCGGGATGATCTTCAAGTTCGTGAGAAGCTTCGCAAGCTTCTCTTCCACAGAACGAAGCAAAAACTAGCTTGGGCTCATCGTACCATGTATGAATTTTCCAATAAACCGGGCATGTTGTTAGCTAGGGCACTAAGAGGTCCACGCACGAAAACCTATATCTGCCACATTTTAGGTGCTGCGGGCCAGAAGCTTCATACTTCCTCTGATATAGCGACAGAATTCAGATCCTTCTACAAGGGTCTATACAACTTAGACTGCGCCCCCCTACCTTAGACCCCCCTCTTGGCGACATGGTTACTCCTCAGTCCTATCTTGCTTCCCCAGGTATGCCCACTCTTTCCTGTGCAGTTCAGGAGGAGTTGGAGTAGCCCATTACAGTGGCGGAATTGGGGGTGGCCTTAGCCCATTCTAAGTCTAAGAAGGCTTCCCAAGTTACTATAAAGCTTTTTTCGAGACCCTCTCTAAACCACTTGTTTCGGCATTAAACTCGATCACGCAGGGGGAGTCTTTCCCGACCGACACATTGAGAGCGTACATCTCTCTTATTCCGAAAGAAGGGAGGGACCCGCTGCGTTACGGGAATTACCGTCCGATTGCGCTCTTAAACACTGATTTGAAATTGTTTTCAAAAATGTTGGCAAATAGGCTACTCCCTCATATCTCGAGTCTTATTCACAGAGACCAGGCAGGCTTTGGGCCTTTTCATGAGTTGCGCGATAACACTATACGGGTGGTGAACTTGATAGATGCAGCCAAATCTTCGAATCGGCCTCTTCTCTTGCTGTCTGATGCAGAGAAAGCCTTTGACAGGGTAAACTGGTCCTTCATGCGAGCTACTCTGGAGAATATTGGTCTGCGGTCCTCAATAAGGAGCTGGCCGCGGTCAAGGTAAACGAGACGAGATCAGATTTCTTTAGTATCCACAACGGCTCACGTCAGGGATGCCAGTTGTAGCCTTTGATTTTCATTCTCACCTTAGAGCCTTTCCTGTGCGTGGTTAGGGCAGACCCTACTATCGCCGGCTTTCAGAAAGCCTCTTGGACGCACAAGGTTGCGGCATTTGCGGATGACTTGATCTTTTTTTTAACGGACCCGTTGACCTCTCTTCCGAAACTCTTCCAGTCTTTGCAAGAGTATGGTGCTCATTCTTTCTTTCAAATCAATGTATCCAAATCGTCTGCTCTGGATGTCACGGGGGGAAGGACTTGATCAAGTCACTGCGCCCGACATTCTCCTTCCACTGGGAAACTGACTCGTTTCGTTACCTTGGTGTTGATATCACCCGTGACACCTTCGCTTTCTATTTGGTAAACTTGGCTACTTTACTAACCCGTTTGAAAACAGATCTTCACTGGCACTCACTCATGTTAAAGTGGTTTGGTCGCTGCAATGCCCTCAAGATGACATTACTGCCAAAGATATTGTACTTGATGCAAGTACTCCCCATTCGTCTTCCTCCAAAGTTTTTTTAAGCGAGTAAATTCAAGTAAATTCGAGTAAATGTAAATTGCAAAGTACACAGGCTTGAAAAATAACCCAACACATTTTGCAAGACCATGCTTGCTTTATCAGTGGTAGATGCATGTGTAGTACATCTGTATTGGGTATAATGAACCAAACAAGTATCAACACAGAGATGGTATGGTGACAATTAGTCAAAAGGGTCCAAAACGCATGGCCCTATACTCACCAAAGGCTGGATCAGACTAGCAAATGCTGAATACCCAGAGGTGGCAGTAATGAGCGTCCGGCTGGGGAGCTGAAGAGGCATTAGAAAAACCAACCCAACAGAGCACAAACGCAGGGCAGACATGGCCGGGATGGGGGTGTGTGTCAAATGCATTAATGCCAATCTGGTTCATGCATATACTGGGCTTAGAATCTAGGGGACAATAAAAATAAATACAAATTTAAAAAAGTGTGTAAATAAAAATGACAAAAACGGAGTGATAGAGTGTGTGTCCTGCACAGAATGTATCAGAGTCCATTGTATATGTCAGCTAAAATAAGAATATATGTATATCAGTTGGTACTATACCAACACAGAGTATGGAAGGAATATCGTTTCAAACACTGAACATCTGTGGTTCGCTTCCGCCCTGTTACACTGACAGGTGCTGGCTCTGCACTAATCTGAGGAAAAAAGGAGACGTCCTGGACTGCCGCACACTGATAGGCGAATTTTATTTAAAAAAAAATGGCAAAGAATAAAATCGAAAAAATTGCAAAAATAAATACAGAAATCATGCAAAACACAGTCAACAAAAAGTGGACATGCAGGGGCAAATGGCTAACGCCTTTTTACATCAAGGTTAGCTACCAACAGAGTAACCATGAAGTGTACAATTTAAAAGAGAAACAAAAAAAGAGAAACAATTTGGCACATTGAATGAGGTGGTGACCTGGTAAGGTCCAGTGCCTCCATCCCTATCTAATGAAAAAGTGGGGACGAGGAAGTGAGACTTTAAATGAAGCACATAGTTTCTAATAAAATATTTAAATATGTATAAAAATAGAATCTGCCGATAACAAGGTACATAATGGTAAAATATCCAATACAATTCATGTATATACATACACATGTAGTAAAGGTAAGTATTCACATGGTTACAAACAGTTGATATGGTATAGCATATGTAGCAAACCCCCCAAGGGAGCTGCTTTTGCTTGTTCAGCCTGTTACTCTGCCTTTCAACCCCAGCCCCTCTGGCACACCTAGCAATTTGATTAATGGAATAACTCAGCAGGAATACACACGGTTCTTCTTGTAGTTTACTTGAAGAAAAGTAAAATTCAGGTTAACATTAGTCAGCCATGACCTGTGTAAGTACCCAGGACTTGGTTGAAACAGTTTAAAGAAAACAGTCAGGAACACTATGCAAACAAAAGCAATAGGTATCAATATGTACAGATTAAATAGACTCCCCAATAACTTTTGGTGTCTGTAGGATGCTGTGGCTCAAGGGGAACCCCAGGCCGGCCTATGATACCTCCAGTACCCACCCAGTGAAATATATCAATACCCGTGGTTTGTCCCCTTTTAAAGCAACCGCAGTAATGTCCTGGAGGCAAAGCTTTGCGATTTATTATCTTCACTGGCAATGTAGGAGCTCTGTGGACAATATGGATGGATGTGGTATTCTATGAAAAGCATTAAAAGGTTCCTGGGCAGAGCCCCCTTACCAAATCCTTTACACAGTCAGCGGTCCTCCCCTGAGCGATCGATCAATCTTAGATGCAGGTGTGTTGCAGTGGTGACATTCAGTATTTGAGCAGGGTGTCCTTTAGCATGGACAGTCTGTTCCTCTGGGCTGGAGCTGCATGAACAATCTGTTTCTCTGGACTGGAGCTGCATTAACAATCTGTTCTTCTGGGCTGGAGTTGCAGGCTGTGTGTCCCTTGGTAGGCTGCGATTCCACGCACACATAGAATGCAGATGCTCTCCTGATGGGGTGCAGGCAAAAAGAGGCTCTGGCCTAGTTCCTCTGGCTTTTTATCTCCTTCCCCACAGTCCTTTGCTGCTGTCTCATGATTGGCTTAGGCTTTTCCAATAGGGAGTTTACAGACAGCCTCCAATAGGAAGTTTACAAACAAGCAGTTCTGAATGTCTGTGTGAAGAGAGAACGGGGGGGGGGGGTGAAAAAGCCCACACTGCTGCAGCAGACAGTTCTCCCATCATAGATTAGATCAGTCTGGAGAAGTACCTGCTACACACTCCTCCCACCAAAGAACCTTTGGTCCCCAAATGAAATAAAGTCTGTAACCGGTTAAATGCTTTTTATATACAAGCAGAGAAAACAAGTTAGCGTGCACAAAAAATCAGACAGTTTTCACTTGCATAAAACCCTGGCAGAGGAACCTACCACCAATGTGCATGTAAAGGTAGGCATCTCAATACTTTTGGTAATACAGTGTAGCCGATGGTAGATCTAAAGAAGGTGGTGGTAGTATAGTAATTTCATGAAAGCCGTGCAACATTATAATCAGAAATTTTGACACTGGCGCAAAATTCATTTAGTTCCCAGTAGCAACAATTTTATTGTCTGTTGGTTTCGGAGTTTCTAGAAGGTATACCTTTATATCAGATCCAAGTGAAATTCTGCCCAGAAAGGTGAACTTAGCCTTTAAGATTATCAATCAGTCCATAGATAAAACAACAAGGTGTCAGGTCACCTGTGGCACCAATTGACTAGGAGTGCACCGCGGAGGTTGTGGACCCAACGGCTGACTGCTGAGGGTTGATGGTTCTAAAAAGCAGCTACGATCCCGGACAGGAAGATAGAGCATAAGGTTCCCCAGGGCACGGAGTCTAAGAGCCAGCAGGCATTCACCAGGGTCTCTGATGGTGAGAATGGACTGCAGCTGACTCCAGGTCGAGGCCCCCAAGGTCTCTTAGCTCACGCTTGCGGCTGGCCCTGGTGGACGGAGAGATAGCAGCAGTCCAGGGCAACAAGGAATAGTCAGGAAGAATAGACAGGAGGACAAGCCAAAGGTTGGGGCAACAAGCAGACAGGGATGGTCAGGAGAACAAGCCAAAGTTGGTACACGGGAATCATACATAGAGCACACGGCAAGAATCATCCAGGGAAGCCTATACACAATTGTTGCTCAGACAAGGCTGGCTTGCAGTGCGCGGGGTTAAATAGTGTTTCCTGATAGCATGGCTCCACCCTGGCCCCTAAAAGAAAATTACTTAAACACACAGGTGTGAGAGCACAGTCCCTAAAGCTGATACACAGACCAGAGAGGTAAGCAGTCAGGGCATGAAACAATACTGCAGATTCATAACACAAGGACATCTACAGTGAGATTCAATAATGCATTCCCGACATATTACTGGGAGTATTGGTACTGTTGGAAGCCATTCAAAAATTTCACGAAGGCCACACATTTTAAGTGGAAATATTGACACCAGTGCAGAATTAATTAAGTTTATAGTAACAACAATTTTACTGTCTGTCAGTTTTGCAGTTTCTATAAGGTCTAACTTCATATCATATCTAAGAAAAGTGAAGTATAGTAAGATCTCTTATATGCTTGTGTTTATTGTGTGGCCTTACACAGTATATTTTTATTTAATTATTACAGTTACTTATATAGTGCCATTAATTTACGCAGCGCTTTACATAATATATACAGTATATATATATATATAAAAAAATAAAAATCCCTTAACACAGATATAGGATTTTTTCCAAGAAACACATTTTAAAGAAGGGGCATTTCCCTATCTTCAAAATAGGTACTTTCCAAATGTATTTCAGGCCTCAAATCAGGAAGCTAAAAGTAAAGGAGTGGCTATCCTTATATCAAACAGAATTCCCTGGTCTTTAACGGATACATTTGCTGACTCGGGAGGGAGATTTCTTTTTCTAAAAGGGGCAATAGGCAGAGAGAAGGTAACATTAGCTACTATATATGCACCGAACGTAGGTCAAGATGGCTTTCCAGTTAAGGTGCTCTCTAAATTGATGAACTACAAAGAAGGTAAATTAATATGTGGAGGAGAATTAAATATCCCCTTGGACCCAAAGGTAGACACCTCTGGTGGGGTATCATCAATCCCTAGTGGAATTAGAAAACAAATTATACGGAAACTACATGAATTACAGCTAGTGGATGGCTGGCGTATCTTACATGCGGGAGAAAAGGATTATACGTATTATTCGAACCCACACCAAATATATTCAATAATAGATCTCTTTTTGATACCTCATCAGATGCTACATTTGGTACAAGAAATCTCAATAGGGAATATAACATGGACAGACCACGCACCAGTTACGATGGAGGTGACTTTAGGTGGGGGGACTCAGATGCCAGAGTGGAGATGGAGGTTAAATGAGAGCCTATTGCAGAACCCCCAAATAATGGAGGATGTAAAAAAAGAAATAATATGGTACTTTCAGACAAATGACAACGGGGAATGTGACCCAGGAATAATATGGGAAGCCCATAAATCAGTAATTCGAGGGGTCTTAATTAAACATGGCTCTAGGGTTAAAAAAGCAAGAGAAGAACAAATAAAAGAACTCTTAGAAAAAATACAGAGATTAGAGATACAGCATAAAAAAAAACAGAAGTAGGTTGGGGAACGGAATTAACACATTTAAGAAGACAAGTAGCAGACCTCCTACGATACAAGGCTGAAGCAGTTCTACAATACTCAGAAAGGATGTTGTATAATTCAGGAGATAAATGTGGGAAGTTACTGGCAAGAAAATTTTAAAAAATACAGACACGGTCATATGTCCCATTTATTAAAACAAAAGCGGATCAGAAACTTTATCTTTCTAAAGAAATAGCGCAAGAATTTAGGAAATACTATGCTTCTTTATATAATCTTCAAGAAATAGTGAACCCACCTGGGACTGTCGAGAAATATATATCTTCCTTATGCTTAACTAGACTAACATCTCCAGAACGTAGAAAATTAGAAAAACCAATTACCTTGGAAGAAGTGCAAACAATAATGAAAACAATAAAACATGGTAAGATGCCAGGCCCAGATGGGTTCACTATACAATACTATAAAAGTTTCACCACACAACTGGGAACATATATGACTAAGGTATTTAATACAGTAGGTCAAACGGGGATACTACCATCGGAGGCCCTGATGGCACATATTACGGTCATCCCGAAGGAAGGGAAGGACCCAGGGGTATGTAGCAGTTATAGACCAATATCCTTACTGAATGTAGACTTAAAAATAATGACCAAGATTCTGGCATCCCGCATACAGCCCCTGCTCTCCAAACTTGTCCACTTAGATCAAGTGGGGTTTATACCAACTAGAGAAGCGAGAGATAGCACTATTAAAGTCCTAAATTTGATATATCAAGTAAATAAATAAAAAAAAAAGTGTTTTCCTGAATACGGATGCAGAGAAAGCATTCAATAGAGTAAATTGGAAATTTATGCTGGAGACTTTAAACAGATGGGACTAGGAGAGCGGATGGTACAGTGGATAGCCGGGGTGTATGCGGGGCCCAGGGCCTTGATTAAAGTGAATGGGGTATATTCTATGCCCCTGACAATCACAAATGGTACCAGGCAGGGCTGCCCCCTCTGTTATTTGCATTGACATTGGAACCATTGTTAAATAAGATTCGACAAAATAAAGATATCGCTGGTATTGAACTTGAAGGAAGAGAATATAAAGTATCATATGCAGATGACATGCCTCTCTCTTTAGCAACACCACAAATTTCGTTACCAAATTTAATGAAAGAAGTAGAACTTTACGGGAAGATGTTGAATTAAAAAATTAATTATAGCAAATCAGAGGCGATGGGGATAGCACTCCCGGAGTTCATTAAAAGCGGCTTGGTAGATAGTTTTAAGTTTAAATGGACGGCTAGAGCATTGAACTATTTGGGAACACAAATGCCCCCAGACTTAAAGGAGATTTTCGATTTAAATTTTAAACCATTATTGGGCACAATTAGAACATTGCTAGAAGGCTGGAGTAGAGGGATGCATTCATGGTTTGGGAGATATAATATTTTAAAAATTAGTGTAGTTCCAAAATTTTTATATCTTTTTCAAGCTCTTCCAGTTCAGATCCCCATGTCATACTTCAAGCAAGTCCGGATGATATTCCCAAAATTTATATGGGCATGTAAACGGCCAAGGATTGGCAGGAAATTATTGACCCTACCCAAGGGGGCGGGGGAAATATCAGCACCCGACGTCTTAAAATATTACCAGGCCACCCAATTGGGGAGGATAGTAGATTGGAGTAGACATGGGGATCATAAATTGTGGATCGAGATGGAGCAACAAATGTGCCCCATACCTTTATATAGGGCAATATGGTGCTATGATGCACTACCTCATACAGTTAAAACCTACCCTATAATAGGTCCAACTCTATGGACAGGCAATAAAGTATGTCAGAACCCGAAGTTCTCTACTAAAAGTTCCCCCCTCTATCTGATTGTAGGAAATATAGAGTTTAAACCAGGCATGGAATCCCAGATATTTAAAAGATTAAGAGAGGTGGGGAGCTGCGGTGGCTCAACGCGATTGGCACTGCGCTGACAAGCCATTCACCTCTGCAGCTAGGGGTTCGGATCCCGGTCTCAGCTACATGTGAATTGAGTTTGGTGGTCTCAGCCCGGCTCCCGGTGGGTGTGCTATGCAAGGTAAGCCTGCTCTTAGTACGCACACCCCCCTCCCACAAAAACCACCACACTTACACGCACTCGAAATTGGGTTAACATGCACGCACTTTGACCACACGGTCTCTAAAAAGAGAGGCGAAGGACTAACAGGGCTGGTTGAGCGGGCTAGATCCTCTCACTCCCTTTATAGGGAGTCCCTCTGCCCCATTGGGCTTCAAAGCGGAGCAGGTAGGGTGGGCTGTGTGGGAGGACCCCCTCACACACCCACCATTGCCACCCAGGGCATGGAGAAAGGTGACAGATTGCCTCAGGGGGAGGCCTGCCTACTCCCAACTCCTGCAGTCCGGCTCCTCTCTCGAATACACGCACAAAATACACTTAGAAAAAAAAAATTGAGAGAAAGGTATATTTCAAGCCTCGCACTTTATGGGAGAAAGGGGGTGGCTAACAATAGGGCAATTAATACAAAATGGGGGACGCTGGGAAATACCGATATGGCAAGCACAGCAGGTTCGACATTTCTTGGAAACTCTAGGGCAGTGGTCATCAACCTTGTCCTGCAGGGCCCACTAACAGGCCAGGTTTGCAAGATAACTGAAATACATCACGGCTGATATCATTTGCTCCTCAGTGATTGCAGTATTCTAGACTGCATCTCCCCAAGGTAATACATAAAACCTGGCCTGTTAGTGAGCCCTGCAGGACAGGGTTGATGACCACTGCTCTAGGGGATGCAGAAGACTTTAATCAGGCATTAACAAAGTTCGAGGAATATTGTGGAGGGGATGAACCACTCCACCATATGGTCTCTAAAATGTATATATTGTTGACTGCACCCCCAGATGACTTCAAGATGACATGCCTGACCAAATGGGAAAGAGACTTGGGACAAACATTTTCCCCAGTACAATGCCAGAACATTATAGACCTGGCGTTAAAATCATCAAGGTGTACGAAAATACAAGAATTAAATTATAAAATATTAACGCGGTGGTATTATACACCAGCACGTCTAAATAATTTTTTTCAGAAGTCCCGGATAGATGCTGGAGAGGGTGTGGGGAGAAAGGGACAATGATACACATATTTTGGGGGTGCCAATTAATAAGACAATTCTGTCAAACAGTTCAGAGAATTACCCGAATATTTACGGAATATGAGATCCCAGATGACCCGGCTTTTTGTCTGTTACATCATACACAAATTCCACCAAAAAGATATATGAAGTCATTTGATGAATGCAGCCAAAAGCTGTATTGCAATAAATTGGAAAGATCCTAAAGTACCTTCAATCTCAATGTGGCTGAAAAAAGTAAGGAAAATAGGAATACTGGAGAAACTTTTGCCAATGACGATAGAAAAGAAAGAATGAATAAAAAGGATATGGGCACCATGGGACTCATTTATACAATCTGAGGAAGGTAAAAACCTATTAGGGGAGCAGGAATAAGAACAAGGAAGATAAGGGGATAGAGAGAAAAAAGAAAGTTTGACTGAAAATCACAAAGAGGAGTAGAAGGCAGGGGGGGGAGGGGTGTTCTGTTTGTTCCCTTTTTTTTAAAATGTATTTAATTTATTTTTATTTCTCTCTCTTTGTGCCGTTGGTGCACACGGCGCGGAGAGGGGAAGATGGGGGTCTTAAGGAGGGGAAGAGGGAAATAGGGGAAAGAAATGGGGAAGGAGGAATTGCTGAGATGGAGAAGGAAGTAGCGTAAGAAAGAGAAAAGGGAGGGAAAGAGAGATGTGTATGTATATATATATATATATATATATATATATATATATATTAGATCTTGAGTTGTTAAGGATACATTTATATTTCCCTCTGATTTAACATATGAAGGGCAATAGAGTTGAAGGGTATGATGTAAAATATATATATATATATATATATATATATATATATAATGTTTGTATTGTTATTGGACTCTGCATGGTCCTTTTGTCTTTATCTCTGTATATCTCCCTTGTTTAAAAATAAAAGAAATAGAGAATTATATATATATATATATTAGGGCTGTTACTGATTAAAATTTTCGCGTTCGATTAATCGTTTTTTTTTTAAATCAATTAATCGACTAATTTCGATTAATTATAACGCACATACAGATCCAACTACTTTTAGCTGATCTCCTTGCATTGCAACTCTGCATTAGTCAGTGGTAAATGTGGTATACACTATATACAATCACCCAACACTAGTTAGTCTCCACAATCCATGACTTAACTTCACAGTTCACACAAATTTGTTTTAAATTCAAACTGTAGCACTGACGCAAGTTATTTTTTCTTATTAAACTTTCAGAAAAACGTAGAAAGTTAGTTTAACTTGAATTATAAAACGTATCTAGTATATTGACTGTCAGTCACTTTATAGTAGACAAGTAGGCATCACTTTAGCCAGTCACGCAGACATACCAGAGTGTTTACATTTTCTTGAGCAGACATGATCGCATTTTATTGACAATATACCCTGAAGAACTAAACAGTCTTTTGCATGGAACAGATGTTGCCGATACACAAAAAATTGTCTTCACAAAACTGCTTAGGACAGGAAAACAATGGTTATTTTTGCCCCCTTCCCCTGATGGAGCCTGATGCATCCTCCTGCTCCACAGATGCAAAGGTACCTCAATCCAATGGGTGCAGTTTGCTCGCATTCAGCAGGGTAAGTCTCACTGTCCAAGAATTTTGATCGATCAAAAGAATTTTGATTGATCAAAAAAATGAAAGATTAATCGAGGAATTAATCTTTAATTTCCCCAGCGCGAATATATATATATATATATTTATTACACACACATTATATATATAGGTTTTTGTTATTTTATCTGGAACGTCCCTTGAAAAGTAGTGATGTAATTCTTTGTGATTTGTTGTAAGATGGTTTTTGTGGCTGATCTCTCAAATTGAAGCAGTTCTACAATGTTGGACTCAATTAGATTTTCTCTGAGAATTTTTTTTCTCTGGAAATTTGTTAATATTCTATGCATCTCTGAGGTTCTCCATAAATTAACTCCTTTTGAAAGTTCACCTCTTTGCAGATGTGTGGCTCGTAACCTGTCAGATTTGCAACAGATTTAAAAACATTGATCCAACACATACATCAATCTGTTGCACTAGTGACAGACAGATGTCTACAGACTACCTTCTCTTTATGTGTGCACCTTCTCATATGGCCAAGATTACACATATATGAAGGCAATTCTTCCTTCTTTGGCAGCAACAGTGTTAACACCTTCTGCAGATATGCTTGAGAGAATTTGACTGCCTCTTTATCACAGACCTGCATACTGGAGGTGTTCCTTAAGTCTGTTATCCATGGTTTACATATGTATAATCTCTGCCATATGAGAGTGTGAACACTATATGTCCTGGTGATTATATCTGTGGACTAACTAAAACGCAATATGTTCTTTGTTTTGGACTCAAAGAACATATTGGCTATGTAATTTCCATAATTTATTAACACTGAAAACTCCATTTCTGTTTATTACATTATTCCTGGATGCGAATGATGATGAAAGCAGCATCTGTCAGTCTCCAGGTTAATGTAGTTACTTCCACTTTAGCTTTTTTCAACACTTTTGAAAATGATTTGCAGTCTTCGTATTTATAAAACACATCAATGGTTTTCAGAATGGCTCTACTATGCCTTTTCTTAAAGATACTATAAAAAGAAAAACAATTCAGCCGCTAGAAGGAATGATGCACATATACAGCATGTCCATAGGGCTTTCAGCTGGGTAAATTGGAAGAAAGGTTGGAACAAACAGGAATGCAATGAAGACAGATGAAAGAAACCATGGATCAACTGAGAAGAGTGATGTGTAAATGATTTGTGAAAATTAATGAAGACAAACATAGGCAGTAGAATCACTTACCAACCTATCGTCAACAGCTTCGTAAACTCACTGAGGTAGCACCAAAGGTGCGCTTGTCAAAGGAAAATAAGTGCGCTTGTTCAACCTAAAGCACATTTATTTCTGTCTATATATTGTAATTGGAAATTTGTTCTCATAATGTATAGATTTCTGCTTATATACCAAACAGTGATAGGTTTCAGGTAAAAGTACATAAATACAATCATAAAAATTTCCAAAAATCAACCCTAATGACTTACAAACAAGGTAGGTCATCACTGTTGCATACACATAAACATACAGTATATTGTGACAAGCTGTACAAGCTGTTTATCTTCCCATTCTCTACAGACTGCACATATACACAGTAAATCTAAATAGATTAATACAGCAGAATAAATAAATAAATAATAATAAATAAATAAATAATAAATAAGAATTAATAAAGCAGAAATAAACTGTCTGAGCACCAACAACTGGAAAAAAATGCAATTTAATTAATTTGTGATATTTAGAACAAACTCAACCATCCATCCATGTCTCCATGCTTTATTTTGTTGAGAAATCACTTTTAAAACACCCCCTGGCATTGCTCACAGAGTAAAAGCAAATAAATTATGTAGCATTTATTTCCAGGAATCCATGTGCCCTTAGGTCAAAACAAAATGTCCATGAAAACTTCTGGGATGCAGGGAGGAGTGATGGCGCTAGGAAGGAGCATCCAGTGAGCTCCAGGACTCCAGCCCCCCTAATGTATGGGAATTGAAATCTCTACACTCCTGCTTGAAGTTTGCTAGTCTCCCCTAAGTTTGTTACAACCCCACTGTACCTGGGTTTGGTTGAGGTGAGCCGAGGTGGTTCCTGTGGAAAGGTCCTGTCTTGTGTGGAGACGCAGGAGGCGGATCGGTGGAGAGCGTGGAGCTGTGTGACTATTGGAAGTGTGCCGAAGACTGCGGCGTCCCGAGAGCGGCCGAATACAGCCGAAAACGGCCAAAAGTCTCTATTGAGGGAGCTGAGGTCAGAGGAGATCAGCCGAGACCTTCAGAAAGGCGGCCGAAAACAGACGAAGACGGCTGAAGCGTGGAGCCGTAATACAAGGGGGATAAGAGGAGGTGAAATATTATGAAGACCGGGTAAGACCCGGGAGAGTACTCGGGAAAATTTGGTGATAGTAATTTCTACCTCTACACCCCTTTTGAATACAAGGAACCCCCCCTCCAACACGTTGAGTGATATTTCTTTCTAGTGGTCTTCTCCTTCTTTCCCTCGTTGACATCTTAACTAACGTGTATCGCGGGTGGCAGTAGGAGATTGCTCACGGCAGATGGTAAATTGATAGAAGACAGATAAATAATTGCCTTGCCCGTTTTTTTTTTCCTCTTACTTGCTACGTTTTTTTTTTGGAGAGCTAGTTGGCAAGTCGGCTGTTTTTTTTTCCCAAAAGAGGGAAAGGGGGAAAAAGAAAAACTTGGGGTTGAAGTTCCCCAGTAGACTGTGTCAGTTTGCTGATTGCGGTGTGCAAGTATTGGAGATTTCTTGTGAAGCTTGTCTGTAGAAAAAATAAATAATCACCATGCTCTACCTCTCTCTATCTGTCCCTCCCCTGTTAAAAGTGTACTGATAAATCACGTAGGAGTGTCGTTAAGGGGAATTGTACAAACGGAATTTATATAGGACCAATTTCGTATGTCTTCAACCTAGTTTTTTGTATATTTTTTCTCTTTTTTTTTTGCCAAGTATGAGTTTTTGTTTTTTTTCTCCTTTTTTTGGGGGGTACTGTTAAAACCTGATTAAAGTCATTGATAAGTGCTGCTAAAGGGAATCCTGTGAATTGAACTCATACAAAACTATTAGTGGAGGTGGAGAATCTGGTCTCATCCTTTTTTTTTATTTTGATATTGTTGCGCGTTACTTGTAACAAAATTTGATTCAAAGATATTAAACAGCAGCTTGGAACAGCAACTCTTACTACACTCTGGAATGGAAGACCAATGGGCCAGGTAAGGGTAGATAGGAAAAGGGAGACAGTTGGTGAGCATCTCCCCTAGTACATCGGCCCAGAACCTTTTTTTTTTTTTACAGTCTCCTGGGAACACTTAGAATTGAACTCATTTTGTACCAACTTTGCTGGATATAAATGAGTTAAATTGATCTGAAAAGGTGTTCTATTGGAGAGAGACTGTCGGTCATTACAAACAAAAGTACTATTTTTTTTTTTTTTGGTTTGTAATGTTAGGCAGCATGAGGGGAAGATCAGGAAGAGGAGGAGCAGTGGCGAAGTCACCCCGTTCAAGTTTAAGTCCTGGCCCCATGACTAAATATGTGACAGTAGGAGTAAGTGGAAATAACCAGGCTTTAGAAAAACAACAGAACACTAAGGGGTGGCAAAATGATGTAAAGGAGAAAAAAGAGAAAAAGGTTCAGAACAAAATAGCTCTAGAAATAAGACCAAATATAGACTTTCGGGAAGAAATAGAGGTTGAAATAGAAGGGGAGACAGAAAAAAAGGAGGAACAACATAGAAAATGCCAACTCCTAACAAAATGTGATATGGAAAAGATGTTTGCAGTTCTGGAGAAATCATTGAAGAGTCTAGAAAGCTTGCTAAAAAAAGAAATAGCCATAATCCATAACGATGTGGGACATTTACTTACGAGAGTGAAAAAAGTTGAAAATAAAGTAGACATACATACAACTACAATAAAGGAGTTAAAAGGAGAAATAAGATCTTTAAGAACAGAACAGCGAGATCAAGCATATAGAATGGAAGAACAAGAAAATAAGAACAGGAGAAAGAACCTGCGAATAAGAGGACTCCCTGAAAACTCCCAGAGAGAAGATCTGGTAGAAATAATGGGGAACATATTTAACCCACTATTGGGAAACTTAGAAACAAACGCGATAAAAATTGAAGGAGTCTATAGATTAAGGAGACCCATGGGAATCCCAGTAGAAAGTCCACGGGACATAATAGTAAGATTCAAGAAACTAGAGGAAAAAAATCAAGTATGGAGAAGTATGAAGGGAAAGCCCCCAGTATGAAGAAAAACCATTACAAATCTTCTCGGATCTATTGCATGACACTTTAAGAAGAAGGTGGATGCTAAAACCTCTGTTGAAAACCTTACAACATGAGATTCAATATAATTGGGGGTTCCCTGCATGTCTGATTGGCAAGAAAAATGGACACACAGTAAAACTCAGGTTTGTGGAAGAAGTACAGGAGTTCTGTGAAAAATTGGAAATCCCAGTGCCAGAGGGGAAGAAATATGAGACAAGAAGAGGAAACACAGGAGGAAGAACAGTGGCACCTGGTCTCCAGGAGGAAGACATAATGGGGGAAAAAGTAAAGGTGTTTTTTTTTTTGTTTTTTTTAGGAGTAATGGGGGCGGGAGGTAGGGAGAATAGAATAGAAAAACAGATATTAAAGGAATAAAAGGGGGTGGGAGACCTGGACTTTCGGAGAGCTCTTGAGCCATCTCCCTATATACAAAGGAGGTAGGCAATAGCGCCAGACAGTACGCCACCTCGATGTAAGTTAGCAGGTAGGCAAGGAAGGGTCATAGAAACCTGCTAAAAGATCATGGGTCTAAACCATCTGAAGAGCGCAAGGGAAATGGGAAGGATTTGGGGGAGGATATAGGGGGAAAAAATGGGAAGAAAAATGGTTTGTCCAAAAAAGAAGAAAAATAAAAGAATTTCCAGTTGATCTGCTGTCTCCAGAGGTGGGGGAAGGGAGAGACCCCAAACCATTAGGGGACAGGGGTGGGAGAGGGGGGTGGGTATGGTTTTATAATTAAATTTGATAGATAAAATAATAAACAGCAGTGAGAGGGAAAGGGGGCGAGGAAATATATATAATGAAGTAAAATATATTATATCTATATCTATCTATCTATCTATCTATCTATCTATATCTATATCTATCTCTATATCTATATCTATATCTATCTATCTATATCTCTATCTCTATATCTATCTATCTATATCTCTATCTCTATCTATCTATCTATCTATCTATATATCTATCTCTATCTATCTATCTATCTATCTATCTATCTATCTATCTATCTCTATCTATCTATCTCTATCTATCTATCTATCTATCTCTATCTATCTATCTCTATCTATCTATCTCTATCTATCTATCTATCTATCTATCTATCTCTATCTATCTATCTCTATCTATCTATCTCTATCTATCTATCTCTATATCTATCTATCTATCTATCTATCTATCTATCTCTATATCTATCTCTATCTATATCGATCGATCGATCGATCAATCGATATATATATATATATAAAAAATCAACCTTTGGAAAACCACAAATGATGCAAAACCGAAGAAGAGACGATAATAATGAATGAAATCATGAGCAAGTCTCTTCTGGGATGTATGAAATCTTTTTGGCTCAGGCTAGAAAAATCAAGAAGCAACTGAGGACATATAAAAAAAAGTTTAACTAGTTGCTGACTTTGGGCTTCATCATTGTACATAGGGCTTGTGTAGCACATCCAGTCTCTCTCTGCCCTACTTCTGGGAGCCCCTCCCAGTATACAGATTTCTTTGCAGATATTGTAATGCAAGCATTACAATATACTCAGAGAAGAATTTGGCAGCTTTAGCAGTCAAAAAAGTAGTCTGAATCAGTTTTTTATAAACAACACTGCTCAAGCAAGATACAATGTAACAATGTTACATTTGTATCTTTCTATTCATTCATCTGCAGGTCAAAAGGGATGAACTTTTTTTATTTTTTATGAAATGTTCCTCTGTTTAACCCCTTATTACTCCTTAGTTCATTCTAATCAGTCCTAAATAACTCCTTAGCCTCCTCCCCTCAACAATTATTTTTCTGAAGATTTTTTTGTTTGTTTCTATTTTATTAATCATTAGACCTCTGGAAAGATTTATCTCCGTTGATGACCAGGCCCTTTTTTGCTATAGAGCACTTTGTTACTTCATTAAAGAAAAGTGAAATTCAGCGCCAAATAAATACAAAACTTAAAATTACAAAAAGCTGCTCCTCATATACAATACTGATTGCAATAGTTGAAAAGATAGGTAGAGGGCGCTAGACCACAAGTGATAAACTAATAAATTGCCTATAACTGTGATCATATATATATAATTACAATAAAGTGAACTAATATAAAATTATTATATTAAATAGTGTCTCTGTGTCATAGGTAGCCTCTATGACATAAAGTCCCAATATAAAGTGAATAAAAAGTAGGTAATTGAATCTTCTTATTTGCTTAAGTGAAAATAAAGTGCCACCACCACACTTGAATCTTCTTTACACCCAAAATGTGCTGAAGAAAATGGATGCGCTTACCAGAACGAGTTGACTACTTTAATGAAAAAGATAGTCAAAAGAGCTTGAGCAGGATTGTGCCTGCACACATGTTGACAGGAAAATAGATGTATAACCTCGTCCCCAGGCGTTCCAAATAAGGATATGTGGAAAAACCAGGGAAAAGCCAATAGCGTAATATTGCTTTTATTAAAAACACTTAAAAAACATAGGAAAAGCCAAATGGCCTCTTACTGTATAAGTGCCTACCCGGCACTGGGGCTGCAGATGTTTCACCGCCAATGTGCGGTACGAATTTAGGTTGTCGGGGATTTCCGCCACCAAAGGGGGGCCTGACGCCCCCTGAAGACGTTCAATTAACGAAACGTACGTCGGAGGCGGTACCTGGTCATGTGACATGCTCTCCGACCTGTGGAGCTAGCAGCCGGGAACTCGTGGTTGTGCTACGGCGGCGATCCCTAACGACCCAAAATTCGTACCGCACATTGGCGGTGAAACGTCTGCAGCCGGGTAGGCACTTATACAGTAAGAGGCCATTTGGCTTTTCCTATGTTTAAATGTTTTTAATAAAAGCAATATTACGCTATTGGCTTTTCCCTGTTTTTTCCACATATCCTTATTTGGAACGCCTGGGGACGAGGTTATACATCTATTTTCCTGTCAACATGTGTGCAGGCACAATCCTGCTCAAGCTCTTTTGACTATTTTTTTCATTAAAGTAGTCAACTCGTTCTGGTAAGCGCATCCATTTTCTTCAGCACAATTTGGGTGTATAGAAGATTCAAGTGTGGTGGTGGGACTTTATTTTCACTTAAGCAAGATCACAGCAAATAAGAAGATTCAATTATCTACTTATTATCCACTTTATATTGGGACTTTATGTCATAGCGGCTACCTATGACACAGAGACACTATTTAATATAATAATTTTGTATTAGTTCACTTTATTGTTATTATATATATATGATCACGGTTATAGGCAATTTATTAGTTTATCACTTGTGGTCTAGCGCCCTCTACCTATATTTTCCCTTTGTTACTTTAACTGACAATTGCACGGTCATGCAATGCTTTCCATATATGAAATGTATGTAATTTTTTCCCCCAAAAACAGAGCTTTCATTTGTTGGCATCCGATGACCACTGGGTCTATTTTTTGTGCTATAACAAAAAAAGACCAACAATTTTGCAAAAAAATATATATATATACTTTAATTTCTGCTATAAAACATATCCAATAAAAAAATTCAAAAAAAATCTATTTTCTTCACAAATTTAGGCCAATATGTATTCTGCTACATATTTTTGGTTACATTTTTCCACCGATAAGCATATATTGATTGGTTTGAAAAAAAGTTAGTGTCTACAAACTATGGTACATATTCTGCAATTTTTATTTATATTTTATACTAGTAATGGTGGCGATCAGCGACTTATAGCGGGACTGAGATATTGCGGCAAACAATCTGACACCAACTGACACTTTGTGGGAACCAGTGACATTAATACAGTGATCAGTGCCAAAAATCTGTAAGGAATAGACCTGGCAGCCTTAGAGGTTTATTAAATAATACAAGTCTGTTTTTTTCAGGTTTTTTTTTTTGTGTTATGGACTCAAAGAACATATTGGCTATGTAATTACCATAATTTATTAACACTGAAAACTCCATTGCTGTTTTTAAATCATCCCTGACTGTGAATGATGATGAAAGCAGCATCATCTGTCGGTCAGCAGGTTCATGTAGCTATTTCCACTTTAGCTTTTTTCAACAGTTTTGGAAATGATTTGCAGTCTTCGTATTTATAAAACACATCAATGGTTTTCAGAATGGCTCCACTATGCCTTTTCTTAACCACTTAACGCCCGCCACACGCCTATTTACGTCCACAGAATGGCACGTACAGACAGATGGGCGTATATATACGTCCCTGCCTTCTAGCGGGTCGGGGGTCCGATCGGGACCCCCTCCGCTGCGTGCGGCGGGCGGCTTACCTCGGGGAGCGATCCGATCCTATTCGTTTATAGCCGCTCCGTCGCGATCGCTCCCCAGAGCTGAAGAACGGGGAGAGCCGTATGTAAACACGGCTTCCCAGTGCTTCACTGTGGCGGCTGCATCGATCGTGTCATCCCTTTTTTAGGGAGACTCGATCGATGTCAGTCCTACAGCCACACCCCCCTACAGTTGTAAACACACACTAGGTGAACCCTAACTCCTACAGCGCCCCCTGTGGTTAACTCCCAAACTGCAACTGTCATTTTCACAATAAACACTGCAATTTAAATGCATTTTTTGCTGTGAAAATGACAATGGTCCCAAAAATGTGTCAAAATTGTCCGAAGTGTCCGCCATAATGTCGCAGTCATGAAAAAAATCGCTGATCGCCGCCAATAGTAGTAAAAAAAATTTTTTTATAAAAATGCAATAAAACTATCCCCTATTTTGTAAACGCTATAAATTTTGCGCAAACCAATCGATAAACACTTAGTTTTTTTTTTTACCAAAAATAGGTAGAAGAATACGTATCGGCCTAAACTGAGGAAAATATTTTTTTATATATATATATGTTTTTGGGGGATATTTATTATAGCAAAAAGCATTTTTTTCAAAATTGTCGCTCTATTTTTGTTTATAGCTCAAAAAATAAAAACCGCAGAGGTGATCAAATACCACCAAAAGAAAGCTCTATTTGTGGGGAAAAAGGGACGCCAATTTTGTTTGGGAACCACGTCGCACGCCCGCGCAATTGTCTGTTAAAGTGACGCAGTGCCGAATCACAAAACCTGGCCTGGGCATTTAGCAACAAAATGGTCCGGGGCTTAAGTGGTTAAAGCAGCTATAAAAAAACAATTCAACTGTTAGAAGCAATGATACACAGATGCACATATACAGCATGTCCTTAGGGCTTTCAGCTAGGTAAATTGGAAGAAAGGTTGGAAAAAATGGATGCAATAGTAGTGCAATGAAGACAGATGGAAGGAACTATGGATCAACTGAGAAGAGTGATGTGTAAATTATTTGCGGAGATTAATGAAGACAAACATAGGCAGTAGAATCACTTACCAACTGTCCAACCTATCTTCAACAGCTTCCTAAACTCACTGAGGCAGCACAAATTAAAGTGCGCTTGTCAGGAAAATATCTGTTCAACCTGAAGCACATTTAATTCTGTTTATAAATTGTAACTGGAAATTTGTTCTCAATAGATTTCTGCTTATACAGTGCCTTGCATAAGTATTCACCCCCTTGGCTTTTTACCCATTTTGTTACATTACAGCCTTTAGTTCAATGTTTTAATCTGAATTATATGTGATGGATCAGAACACAATAGTCTAAGTTTGTGAAATAAAATTAGAAAAAAATATCTACATAAAACTATTTTTAAAAAAAAAATAAAATAAAAAAATAATTGACATGTGTGCATGTATCCCCCCCCCCCCCCCCCCCCGTGTTATGAAGCCCATACAAAGCTCTGCTGCAACCAATTACCTTTAGAAGTCACATAATTATTGAAATGATGTCCACCTGTGTACAATCTAAGTTTTACATGATCTGTCATTACATACACACCCTTTCGAAAGGCCCCAGAGGCTGCAACACCTAAGCAAGAGGCACCACTAAACAAACACTGCCATGAAGACCCAGGAACTCTCCAAACAAGTAAGGGACAGTGTTGTTGAGAAGTAAAAGTCAGAGTTAGGTTATTAAAAAATATCCAAATCTTTGATGATCTCTAGGAGCACCATCAAATCCATCATAACCAAATGGAAAGATGGCACAACAGCAAACCTGCCAAGAGACACACCAAAACTCACAGATCGGGCAAGAAGGGCATTAATAAGAGGCAGCACAGAGACCTAAGGTTACCCTGAAGGAGCTGCAGAGTTCCACAGCAGAGACTGGAGTATCTGTACATAGGATGACAATAAGCCGTACGCTCCATAGAGTTGGGCTTTATGGCAGAGTGGCCAGAAGAAAGCCATTACTTTCAGCAAAAAACAAAATGGCACGTTTTGAGTTTGCGAAAAGGCATGTGGGAGACTCCCAAAATATATGGAGGAAGGTACTCTAGGTGCTTTAGGTGAGACTAAAATTAAACTTTTTGGCCAAAGAAAACGCTATGTCTGGCACAAACCCACCATATCACATCACCCAAAGAACACCATTCAGCAGTCAGGGCTGGGAAACTGGTCAGAGTTGAGGGAAAGATGGATGGTGCTAAATACAGGGATATTCTTGAGCAAAACCTGTACCACTCTGTGTGATTTGAATCTAGGATGGAGGTTCACCTTCCAGCAGGACAATGACCACAAACACACTGCTAAAGAAACACTTGAGTGGTTTAACCACTTAAGGACCGCCCAACGCCGATATACGTCGGCAGAATGGCACGGCTGGGCACAATCGCGTACCTGTATGTGATTGTTAAAAGCCCAGCCATGGGTCCTGCGGACCCGATCGCCGCCGGAGTCCCGCGATCGGTCCCCAGAGCTGAAGAACGGGGAGAGGTATGTGTAAACACATCTTCCCTGTTATTCGTCGTGGCGTTGTCATTGATCGTCTGTTCCCTGATATAGGGAAAGGCGATCAATGACATCACACGTCCAGCCCCGCCCCCCTACAGTTAGAAACACATATGAGGTCACACTTAACCCCTTCAGTGCCCCCTAGTGGTTAACTCCCAAACTGCGATTGTCACAGTAAACAATGCATTTTATAGCATTTTTTGCTGTGAAAATTACAATGGTCCCAAAAATGTGTCAAAATTGTTCGCCATAACATCACGGTCACAAAAAAAAAAAAAAACGCTGATCGCCGCCATTAGTAGTAAAAAAATATTTTTTTATAAAAATGCAATAAAACTATCCCCTATTTTGTAAACGCTATAAATTTTGCGCAAACCAATCGATAAACGCTTATTGCAATTTTTTTTATCAAAAATAAGTAAAATAATACCTATCGGCCTAAACTGAGGAAAAAAAAAATTTTTTTTATATATTTTTGGGGGATATTTATTATAGCAAAAAGTAAAAAATATTTTTTTTTTTCAAAATTGTCGCTCTATTTTTGTTTATAGCGCAAAAAATAAAAATCGCAGA
Organism: Rana temporaria; assembly: GCF_905171775.1. NCBI lineage: Eukaryota > Metazoa > Chordata > Amphibia > Anura > Ranidae > Rana > Rana temporaria. The sequence goes on along the minus strand of NC_053495.1, from coordinate 68,028,116 downwards.
GGTGATCAAATACCACCAAAAGAAAGCTCCATTTGTGGAAAAAAAAAACGCCAATTTTGTTTGGGAGCCACGACCGCGCAATTGTCTGTTAAAGCGACACAGTGCCGAATCGCAAAAAGGGGCCTGGTCCTTTACCTGCATTTTGGTCCGGGTCTTAAGTGGTTAAGGGGAAACATGTAAATGTGTTGGAATGGCCTAGTCAAAGCCCAGACCTCAATCCAATAGAAAATCTGTGGTCAGACTTAAAGATTGCTGTTAACAAGCGCAAACCATCCAACTTGAAAGAGCTGGAGCAGTTTTGCAAGGAGGACAATAGGAGAGGCAACTGTCAGCGCAGATAGAAAGTACATGTATAGGTAGGGGTATGGTGATTAGTCCATTAGAAATAATAGTAACAGGCAGTTCAATGGTTAAAAATGCAGGTGATTTGGCTGTTCAATGGCGGCTGCTGTCCTCAGAGAGCTGACTCTGTGGTAAACAAAAGAGGGGTAGAGAAAAGAAGCGCCACCTAAGTGCAGTATTAAAGAGGTTCTTTTAATGACACATTGTACAAAACACACTTACAAGAAGGTAAGGAAAGAAGGCTCATCTGTAACATCCTGTAGTCCTCGTCCCGGATCCATGGGCTGCTTAGAAGTGAAGATAGCTGAATGTGATTGAGCCCAATCAGCCTTTGTTCTCCCTGTCTGACCCTCCTCCCGGAAGTGTTCCTCGAAAGTAATCACGTGACCTGTCACGTGACCCGTAAGGCTGGAACAGGCTTCATCCTGATGGCCACAGGACAAGCCTGAAGACTCCACACATTCTATCTTGACTTCTAAGCAGCCCATGGATCCCGGACGAGGACTACAGAATGATACAGATGAGCTTTCTTTCCTTACCTTCTTGTAAGTGTGTTTTGTACAATGTGTCATTAAAAGAACCTTGTTAATACTGCACTTAGGTGGCGCTTCTGCAAGGAGGAATGGGGGAAAATCCCAGTGGTAAAAAGTGGCAAGCTCATAGAGACTTAGCCAAAATGACTTGGAGCTGTGATAGCCGCAAAAGGTGGCTCTACAAAGTATTGACTTTAGGGGGGTGAATAGTTATGCACAGGGTTTAAAATTTCAAGTCCTGAGCCACTAGCCAGGCCTTAAGAGTTACTCACCACTAGTTGCACCACCCAACCCCTCCCCTGCCCCACCCCTAAGTCCGCCCCTAAACACGCCCTTGTAAATTATCTCATATGACACTGTTAAATGTTTTAAGCAGAAAATCCAAAAATAAATATTATTAACAACAACGTTAACAATATTAACTTAAAACATATCAGTACCCATCAGTGCAGCCTCACTGTGCCCATCAAATGCAGCTTTATGGTGCCCATGAACGCAGCCTCACTGTGCCCATGAACGCAGCCTCACTGTGCCCCATCAAATGCAGCTTTACTGTGCCCTTGAACGCAGCCTCACTGTGCCCATGAACGCAGCCTCACCGTGCCCCATCAAATGCAGCTTTACCGTGCCCCATCAAATGCAGCCTCACCGTGCCCCATCAAATGCAGCCTCACCGTGCCCCATCAAATGCAGCGTCACCGTGCCCCATCAAATGCAGCGTCACCGTGTGTGTTACAGAGCTGGGTCTGTTCGGCAGCTCCGTGTAACAAGATCCCGCTCCCCTAGACCAGCTTGTGTGATAGATTGATTCAGTGATCCGCCTATCACACAAGCTGGTCTAGGGGGGCGGAACCTTGTTACACGGAGCCGCCGAACACAGACCCAGCTCCGTAACACACAGTGGGAGATGTCCGCTGTGTGCGTGTGAGGAGGTGACGGCTGCAGCTTCAGTCCCTGTACCTCACTCGCCCTGCACTAAATTCCACTCAGGCGAGTGGAATTTTTGAGAGCTGGTTATGCACATTGACTTTTTCTGTTATTTTGTCCTATTTGTTGTTTGCTTCACAATAAAAAAAATCATCTTCAAAGTTGTGGGCATGTTCTGTAAATGAAATGATGCAAATCCTCAAACAATCCATGTTAATTCCAGGTTGTGAGGCAACAAAACACGAAAAATTCCAAGGGGGGTGAAATTTTTTTCAAGGCACAACAGTGAAAAAAGTGCATAACAATCACCAGATGCGTGCTGTGTAGTTTTGGCTGTGCACAAACTACTTTCTAGAGCACCCTCTTATGTTTGAGTGCTCGATACTTTTTGTGCCATTTATTTTTGCAAACACTGCTATATCTTAAAACTGCGCAGCTACTATACATGGTAGACTATATACTATTTGTTTCATATCAGGGCCGTTTCGCCTTTTGCGATCCTTGTGAACGCCTCTTGGCGGAAGTACTCCTATTCCTATTACTCTTCCCTACATCTTGTGTGCAATTTGTCCTGGGTCAGGGACATTATTCCACCTACAACTTGGATTTACCATCAATTTTGGTGAGCAATGAATCTGATCGGGCACTCGGAAAGAATTTAAAAACCATGTTGTGGATATGATAAAATAGCCACATTTTGAGAGTATGCTTAACCTTTCTTTTCACTACATCATGCAATGTTGAACTTATCACCCGTTTTGATGTTACTTTGTATATTATATGTTTATGCTAACTTATGTTACTAATATACCATCTGAAAAATATGGTCTGCCTTGATCATCCCCTGAAGAAGGAATTCATTATATTCCGAAACATGTTGGGATCTTCTACGTAATTGCCTGTGGTTTGGCCTCCTACCACGAGACCAACCGTATGCTCTCAAGAAATCGGTTTTGTATTGTATATGTATGGCTATAAACTAAAACTCATTTGTTATGTAGTTGCCCACTCCATTAACTTGTTCAGATCTTCTTGCAAAGTTTCCACATCCTGCAGAGAAGTTATTGCCCTGCTTAGCTTAGAGTCAACTGCAAAAACAGAGACCCGTCTACGGGACTTCCTTTATCTAGATGGCAGCTCACCTTCTCATAGAAGGTTAAAAATATTGGATTGGCAAGAACGATTTTTCATTGATCCATGCTGATTACTGCTAGGATGCCATTCTTATTACTAAAACTCTTGTATATAGTCCCTCATCATCCCTTCCAAAAGCTTGCATACAATTGATGTTGGGCTACCTGGTCTGTAATTCCCAGGGATGTATCTTGGCCCTTTTTTAAATATTGGTGCTACATTGGCTTTTCTCCAATCAGCTGGTACCATTCCAGTCAGTATACTGTTCGTAAAAAATTAGGAACAATGGTCTGGCAGTTACTTGACTGAGTTCCTTAAGGACCCTTGGGTGCAAGCCAACCAGTTTCCAGTGACTAATGCCGCGTACACACCATCACTTTATGTGATGAAAAAAAACGACGTTTTTAAAAACGTCACTTTAAATGACCGTGTGTGGGGGAAAACGTCGTTTTATGTCTTGTGAAAAACGACCAAAAAAAATTGAATCATGCTTCAATTTTATGTGTCGTTTTTCAAAACGTCGTTTTTTACTTCAGAGAAATTGACAGTGTGTAGCAAAAAACGACGTTTAAAACGACGTTTTTACACCCGAGTATGCCCAGAAGCTAGATATGAAGCGAGCTTCAATGGAAAAACGTGGTGAACGTAACCTCGCTTTGCTAGAGCATTGTGAAAAAACGATGGTGTGTAGGCAACTTCGTCTTTGAAAATTGAAGTTTCAAAAACGTTGTTTTTTACTTCACAGAAAATGTCGTTTTTTTTCATCACATAAAGTGATGGTGTGTATGCGGCATTATTCCTGTTACGTTTTTCAAGTCTATTTCTAATTCTGTCCTCTGTTAGCCATGAGGGTGCTTCATGTGATGTGTCATCAGGACAAACATTGCAGTTTTTGTTACTGAAGCCCCCCCGATTCCCTCATCATTCTTTTTAGGGGGTCTATAGCATACTCCCAGTATTACTTTACCCTTAGTAGCTCTACCCATAATGATTCCACCACCTCCCCTGCTCCATTAGTGATGTTGTCTCTCACATTCACTTGTACATAATTTTTTATATACAGGCATACCCCTACCTTTTTACCCTCTATCCGTGCAATATCGGTACCACCCCCTCTAAATGTGTCACAGTGCCCCAAGGGGAATCAAACGCAACGACAGCAGTCTGGTCATCACATGTGTCGTCATGTATACAAATCACCTCAATAGTGATAGGGTGTAACTTTGCAGGATTTACACCATCACCTTTGACCAATGTCACAACACTAATGGACTCTAACAGAGCAGCAACTGGCTTTCCACCAACAGAAATCATACATATTTGTTTTTCCATGGGTCACTGACATGATGATGCAGTACATACCACCTGTGCAAACAGACATGTATTATTTTAAATAAGCACTATCACATTGCATTGGTTCATCATTTAGGGAACAGTTAGCGGCAATATGACCCAACACGGCAGGGATAACATTGTGTGCTCTGTACCCTGTCCTCTAAATGGCCTCATATACCTTCTTGAGGTCCTCAGCCCATGGTCTCATTATCTGTAGCAACAGTCTTGTAATTTTCCCCCACGCCATTGAAACACGGAACAGTCTTACTGGATCTTCCGGGTGTTTCCCCCCCCCCCCCTAGCACCACTGGAGTGGGGCACGGAAGAGTTCAATAAGTCCTCAGCAGCAGTATCTCTCCACTAGCTGGTTTGCAGTCTTGGGGTCCCCATGGCGGACTCACTTCCTCACAGTGACAGGGAGCGCATGCAAATACTGGTCCATGAAAATTATAATAAATATATTGCGCTAAACCTCAAAATAGAATATATGTTTAGGCAGCCAACACAACAAGGAAAATTGTAAAAGTAAATGTGAAAACAAGTGTAGCGGCAAATGGAAGACCCACTTGTGAAGTGGATCTACTAGGACAGGAAAACCCTAGGACTGTTTTCCCCCAGATGGACCTCATCCACTGGGGATGGACAGATTGACCGTAATAGGGTAACCCGTGTATGATATGAGTGAACAGATTTATGTCCACAGTGTCTATAGACAATATCAACCTTACACGTGAAGAGTAAATGTGATGACTGTGGTACAATAACTCATACAAGAAAAGAAAAACCTGTGAGTGATTACCACAACCTAAGTATAAACAGTGAAGATGTGATCCGTGAATGAATCAACACCAACTATGTAATGGTGTAGTTCAAGTGTCCCAAGAAAGGGCAGCTAAAGCACTTTCGCTATATTAGCTTGTGAAAATACAAAACAACACAAAGATACTTCCCAAATGATAAATATACCTCTCTGCGATAATATATACACCCCAGGCAGCCAGGCCCTCAGCCCAAGAGCCTGTGTGCTATTGGTAGATTGAACAATAAAAGGTCACAGTATACTAAGATGACAAAATAAAAACCACCCCAGCTATGAATTGCTGTATTATAAAGTCCCAAGAATGAAGACTGTATCATAAGTCCATCCACCCTGATGATGGCCTAAGTATGATCCTCCCTCTTGGTGGACTTGGGTAGAAATGTATACTTCAAGGAACAGTTTCCAGTATGCTTGAAAACAGATTTAAATGAGGTACTCTTACCAGATCCGGTGGACCCGCAAACTCATCATACGATGGGGGGGTCTTAAAGGCTTATATGGGAGGAGAAAAGGAAAAAACTCCTCATAGTGTAAAAATGTATAAAATCACTTTCAAAGTTCTCCTCTTTACCTCACTGCTGACATTGATTGAACGGCATTATTACGGTCCATATTTGCTTACTGGAGTACCTGGAACACCTGGTCGTGAGTGCAATCCGCACACATTGGGTATTCATCACGCCCAGACAACTTTCTAGACGATACCATTCAGACAGTAACCAGAGAGGGCAATTGGCCCATATAAGCCTTTAAGACCCCCCCATCGTATGGTGGGTTGCGGGTCCACCGGATCTGGTAGGAGTACCTCATTTAAATCTATGTTTTCAAGCATACTGGAAACTGTTCCTTGAAGTATACCCAAGTCCACCAAGAGGGAGGATCATACTTATGCCATCATCAGGGTGGATGGACTTATGATACAGTCTTCATTCTTGGGACTTTATAATACAGCAATTAATAGCTGGGTGGTTTAACTGTATTTTCCAAGTGTATGAGGTTTTACATCAGTATATATGACTGTTTATATTTTGTCATCTTAGTATACTGTGACCTTTTATTGTTCAATCTACCAATAGCACACAGGCTCTTGGGCTGAGGGCCTGGCTGCCTGGGGTGTATATATTATCGCATAGGGGTATATTTATAATTTGGGAAGTAGCTTGGTGTTGTTTTGTATTTTCACAAGCTAATATAGCGAAAGTGTTTTAGCTGCCCTTTCTTGGGACACTTGAACTACACCATTACATAGTTGGTGTTGATTCATTCACGGATCACATCTTCACTGTTTATACTTAGGTTGTGGTAATCACTCACAGGTTTTTCTTTTCTTGTATGAGTTATTGTACCACAGTCATCACATTTACGCTTCACGTGTAAGGTTGATATTGTCTATAGACACTGTGGACATAAATCTGTTCACTCATATCATACACAGGTTACCCTATTACGGCCAATCTGTCCATCCCCAGTGGATGAGGTCCATCTGGGGGAACACATTGTCCTAGGGTTTTCCTGTCCTAGTAGATCCACTTCACAAGTGGGTCTTCCATTTGGCGCTACACTTGTTTTCACAAATACTGGTCTGACCACACGCACAATTTTAGGGCCTACCAAAGTCTCTTGCTGTAGCCACTGCTTGGTGAGGTGTATCAAGTCAAACATTTGGGAGCGGGGTAGCTTGTCAGTACTGTATGACCAGAGGCGTACTAAGCATGGGGCGGAGGGGGCGGGCCACACCGGGTGCCACACCCTGGAGGGGTGTCAGGCCGTGGCCCCCCCCTCCGCGAATGAAGAGGACTGTAGCGTGCGGCATTATGATAGCGCGGTAACAGGGAGGCAGCGCTAGCGGCACAGTCTAGGTAAAGCTGAAGCGTGGCTTTTTAGGGGGGGGGTGACTCGTGCGAGCCGCCCGTACCCATACCCGGGACCGCAATTATCCCCTTCTCTGTGGCAGCGCAGCGCCCGCGGCTCTGATAGATACGGCTGTGACTGTCTGACACTGACAGTCACACAGCCTAGGAGCGTGAAGCTGCAGCCGCCTCCCCCTGTGCTGTGCTGCCTGTGTGTGTAGTGTAACACGCGGCGCGCTGATAATCATCTGTCTGACGGCATTATGGGTCTGAAGGCAAGGGGGGTGTGTGCACTATTGTAAGGGGGGGTGTTCTGTATATGAGGGGGGTTCTGTATTCTGGGGGGGTTCTGTATTGTGTGGGGGGGGATGTTCTGTATATGAGGGGGTTTTGTATTCTGGGGGGGTTCTGTATTGTGTGGGGGGGGGGATGTTCTGTATATGAGGGGGGTTTTGTATTCTGGGGGGGTTCTGTATTGTGTGGGGGGGGGATGTTCTGTATATGAGGGGGGTTTTGTATTCTGGGGGGTTCTGTATTGTGTGGGGGGGGATGTTCTGTATATGAGGGGGGTTTTGTATTTTGGGGGAGTTCTGTATTGTAGGGGGATGGTATCTGTATAGGGGGGTTCTGTATTCTGGGGGGGTGTTCTGTATTGTAGGGGGTGGTTCTGTATATGCGGGGGGATTCTGTATTCTGGGGGGGGGTTCTGTATTGTGGGGGGGTGTTCTGTATTGTAGGGGGTGGTTTCTGTATATGAGAGGGGTTCTGTATTCTGGGGGGTTCTGTATTGAGGGGGGGGGGGTGTTCTGTATTGTAGGGGGTGGTATTTGTATAGGGGGGGGGTTATGTATATGAGGGGGGTTCTGTATTGTGTGTGGGGGGGATGTTCTGTATATGAGGGGGGGTTTGTATTCTGGGGGAGTTCTGTATTGTAGGGGGATGGTATCTGTATAGGGGGGTTCTGTATTCTGGGGGGGTGTTCTGTATTGTAGGGGGTGGTTCTGTATATGAGGGGGGATTCTGTATTCTGGGGGGGGGTTCTGTATTCTGGGGGGGTGTTCTGTATTGTAGGGGGTGGTTTCTGTATATGAGAGGGGTTCTGTATTCTGGGGGGTTCTGTATTGAGGGGGGGTGTTCTGTATTGTAGGGGGTGGTATTTGTATAGGGGGGGGGGGGTTATGTATATGAGGGGGGTTCTGTATTGTGTGGGGGAGTCCTGTATTGTAGAGGGGTGGTATCTGTATAGGGGGGTTCTGTATTCTGAGGGGGTTCTGTATTGTGGGGGGGGGGGTGTTCTGTATTGTAGGGGGTGGTTCTGTATATGAGGGGGGATTCTGTATTCTGGCGGGGTTCTGTATTGTGGGGGGTGTTCTCTGTATAGGGGGTGGTTCTTTATATGAGGGGGGGTTCTGTATTGTGGGGGTGTTCTGTATTGTAGGAGGGTCTGAACTGTAGGGAGGGGTCTGCACTGTAGGGAGGGGTCTGCACTGTCCAGAGGTGCAGTCTAATGTAAAGGGGTGCAGTGTAATGTAAAGGGGTCCAGAGATGCAGGGTGCTGTGCAATGTAAAGGGGCCAGAGGTGCAGGGTGCTGTGTAATGTAAGGGGTCCAGAGGTGCAGGATGCTGTGTAATGTAAAGGGGCCAGAGGTGCAGGGTGCTGTGTAATGTAAGGGGTCCAGAGATGCAGGGTGCTGTGTAATATAAAGGGGTCCAGAGGTGCAGGGTGCTGTGTAATGTAATGGGTTCAGAGGTGCAGTGTAATGTAAAGGGGTCCAGAGGTATAGGGTGCTGTGTAATGTAAGGGGTCCAGAGATGCAGGGTGCTGTGTAATCTAAAGGGATCCAGAGGTGCAGGGTGCTGTGTAATGTAAGGGGTCCAGAAGTGCAGTGTAATGTAAAGGGGTCCAGAGGTGCATGGTGCTGTGTAATGTAAAGGGGTGCAGGGTGCTGTGTAATGTAAAGGGGTGCAGGGTGCTGTGTAATGTAAAGGGGTCCAGGGGTGCAGGGTGCTGTGTAATGTAAGGGGTCCAGAGATGCAGGGTGCTGTGTAATGTAAAGGGGTCCAGAAGTGCAGTGTAATGTAAAGGGGTCCCGTGGTGCAGTTGTGGAGAGGGGGTACACAGTAGTGACAAAGAGATATTGAAGGATGCAGGGGGCACAGTGGGGTGTTTTTACATTTTACCGTGGGGGGGGGGTGCCAGATATTGGATCCGCCCCGGGTGCCAAATGTTCTAGATACGCCCCTGTGTATGACTGACGCACCTGTTGAGCCCAGACTGCAATGGTGACACAGGTGTACAAGCATCTTAGCCTTCAGCATCTCATCCTGGGCAGAATCCGGTTCCAGGTCATAATAGGCCTTTTGGGGTTCTCCTGTCAGAAAGGGTGCTAGCAGTCCTGCCCCATTGCTCTTTTTGCTATCCTTCTCGAACAGCGACTCTTTCAAAAGTTGCTATGTAAGCTTCCACATCATCTGCAGGTGTCCTCTTCTGCAGGTAACAGCTGTCACGCACCATTTTCTGTTCCACCTGCAAAGGACCTGCAGACCCTATCTAACTCCAGCAGGGCCTCCGCAAACTGGCGGTTCGTCTCTTGCTGCTGGCGATTAGTTTCCTGCTGGGTTGCAGTGGCCGGCAGCAGAGCTTTTATTACATCCTTCATCTTTCCCCTTGCTCATTACGATCCCGCCAAATCCATAATATGTCAGGGTTTAGCTCAAGGGGGATCACCTTCCCTGGGAAAAAGGCATTCCAAACGGTAGATTTGTAGCCAGTTTTTTTTTTTTTAAAGGTTGCATAGAAAAAAAACAAACAGAAAATAAATCCTTGCCATCCATGCACAAACGTATGCAGGTTCCTAACTCGCAGGTAATGGGCTTCTCCCAATCACCCACAAAATCAAGATTATGCAAACCTTTCACTCACAAAGCAGCTCTCTCAGGTTCTTGGCTTCCTGAGTCCCAAGGCCAAAAGCAATTCTTTGCTCCAGTCCTGCTTTATTTATACCCTTTGTTGGTGGACACAAGAGGAACAAAATATCTGGTCCGGAACCAACCCTGCTAAGGTGGCTTGTAAAACCCGTATACCACATATGAACACATGTGAGGTGAAACAGCATCAATCACCTCGCCTTTCTTAACGTCACAATATGTACAGTAAAACTGATTAGTACAACAACAACAAAAAAGTGGTATTTTAAATTGATTATATATATATTGTACAGGACACCGGGGGTGGGTCCTGGACGGGTGCTATACGGCACCACTGTTTGGACTATGGTCCATTTAAATAGAGGTAGAAGGTTCAGGGGGTCACCCAAAAGTGGGTGAAAAGTTCCAGGCAGGCGCTAATTCAGAGAGGACTGGCTTGCAGTCTTCTCTATCTTAATAAAGTAGTTTGGGGCCTGGAATTTTGGAGGCTCCAAAGTGTTATTTGGGTGGGATGGAGCCTCCACTCCTAAACCCTGGAAGCCAGCGCACAAGGGGTTAAAATCTCTCAGACAACCACCCATTAAAGCAGGAAGTGATGCTGGAGGGAGTGAGTGAGGTGGGAGAGTGCACCTGTGAGGACAAGATGGAAGTCTGCTAGCTGCTCAGAGAGGACTTTTGAGTAGTTTGGAAGTGAAGCTGTGTCTGCAGGGAAGGTCTGGAGGCCTTCTTACTAAAAACGTATGTGCCTTTCTTTTGGTTGTTTTTCTGAAGAAAGACTTTTTTCCTAATTTATGCTGGAAACAAGCAGGACTTTTGTTGTGACGTTTTGGATGCTGAAGAAAAGCTTTATTTTGTTTTGTTTGGTCACCAATAAAGACCCTTTGCTTTACTGACACGGTTTTACGCACTTGTCTCGCGGAGCTTAAAGACCCCCAAAGTTCACAACTGGTGGAGAATGCGGGCAAAGTGCATTTGCAGGCGCAAAAACCGTTTAAAACTGACATTTAAAGAGACAGTATACTTATGGCATGTCTTGGGTGAAGTCTGCCCAGGCGTTACAAACAGCAGACAAAGGCATGGAGGAGGTCGTTAAGGCTTTGGCACAAGCCACTGTGACCCAGCAGGAAGCCACTGTGGCCCAACAGCAAGCGTCAGCAGAGTCAAACCGTCGCCATGAGGAAGCGATGGCTCAGCAGCAGCAGGCCCTGGCACAGGCTATAGCTGCGCAGCAGGAAAATACACGGCTGCTATCCGCCCAGTTTACGGCCCAGCAGGAGTCCACTCAAGCACAGGTGGCTGCCTTGCAGGAGGCTGCACAGCAGCTGGCTCAGGGACAAGTGCAAGCGGTCGTTGCCACTAGCAACCCAGTGTCTGTGAGGGCCAGCCATTTTTTGCAAAAACTAACGCCCAGCGATGAGGTGGAAGCCTTTCTCACCACCTTTGAAAGGATAGCAGAGAGAGAGGGGTGGCCCCGGGACCAATGGGCTGGCATTATCTCCCCTTTCCTCACTGGTGACCCGCAAAAAGCCTATTTTGACCTCCCAGCTGAGCACATCAGGGACTATGAGCGTCTAAAAACCGAGATCCTGGCCCGCCTGGGAGTGACCACAGCCGTCCGGGCTCAAAGGGTGCATCGGTGGCGGTACAAACCTGACCAACTCCCCAGGTCCCAAATGCATGAACTAATTCAGTTGGTTAAAAAATGGCTGCAGCCAGAAAAGTTGTCAGGTCCACAAATGGTGGAACGAGTGGTGATGGACCGGTACCTACGGTCCCTACAAGATGACCTACAGCGCTGGGTAAGCCATGGAAACCCTACTAATGCTGACCAGCTGGTCGAGCTGGTTGAACGGTATACCGTGGTGGAGGACCTGCTTGGGCCTACCAAGCGTCGAGAACCCACGCCAAGGACACCCAGACCAGTCACCAACCTGAGGAGAGAAGCCTTGCCAGATGTTGGCGTCCGCAGGTTTACACCATCTGCCCTAGAACCACGGAGGTCGGTTCCTGTACCAAAGATGGGAGACATACAATGTTGGCGATGTCGGCCCTGGGGGCATACCCGGGCACAATGCCCACTGCAGGAGGAGCCTATGGAGTGCGGAACTGGTCGGAGAAGCTCCTTCTATGTGCGAAGTGTGTGTACCACTCATCTTGACCTGGCTGCAGGACGGTTTGAGTGCGAAGTGTGGGTGAACCACCTTCCTGCCAGGGCTCTACTGGACTCCGGCAGCATGGTCACACTCGTACATGCCAGGGTGCTTGGGAGGATAGGCCCAGTAACTTAGACTCTACGGGTAGTATGTATCCATGGGGACACCAAGGAGTACCCCTTGGTCCCGGTAACTGTGTCCTATGGCCATACCTCGGTTACCCAGGAGGTTGGGGTGGTAAAAAGCTTGATACATGACATCATAGTGGGGCGGGACTGTCCACTATTTTTGGAACTATGGGACCAGGTACAGACGGGTCTGCCAGGAGAACTGGGGACACTGAGCTTGGAAGGGACAGAGTCCGGGGGATCCGGGCCTGAAACCTCCACAACACACCCCTCTAATGTGGAAATACCTGTTGGTGATAATGACGTTGCAGAGAATCTTAGTTCTAATAATAGTGGTCCTGTGTCAGGTCTCAAAACCGAGTTGAACTCTGAGGGGGGGGGGGAGTCTCCCCATTACAAGTCATGCTGGGGGAGGATGACGAGGAGCTCTCCCCGATTGAGGAGGGTGAGGGGGAAACATCCCCAAGGCCAGTGCATCCAGACCTGGATGTACCCAGGGGTGCGTTTGGCACCGCCCAGTTACAGGATCCTACCTTAGTGAACGCTCGAGAGCAGGTTTCTGTCATTGATGGGGTTTCACAAATACTAGGTGCAGATCAGAGGTTTCCTCATTTTGCGTTGAAGGGGGACCTAGTCTATCGTGTGGCTGAGAGCCGAGGGGAACCCATAGAGCAGTTGCTGGTCCCTCAACCGTATAGGCGGATGCTCCTTGATCTAGCCCACAACGATGCACTGGGAGGACACCTGGGGGCGGAGAAAACGGAGGCCAGGATAACCGATCGGTTTTACTGGCCAGGGGTGAAGGCTGAGGTTAAAAGATATTGTGAGTCTTGTCCTGTTTGCCAGATAACTGCCCCAGTGCCCCGCTATAGAAACCCCCTAGTACCCTTGCCAATTATTGAGGTCCCATTTGAGCGGATCGCTATGGATCTTGTGGGACCCCTGGTAAAGTCGGCAAGGGGGTACCAATACATATTGGTCATCCTAGACTACGCCACTAGATACCCAGAAGCAGTCCCATTGAGAAAAACGTCCTCTAAGGCCATTGCCCGGGAGTTATTTCAAATGTTCTCACGTACTGGGTTCCCCAAGGAAATACTAACGGATCAGGGCACCCCTTTTATGTCAAAGGTGATGGCGGACTTGTGCAGGCTGTTTCAGATTAAGCGGTTGCGGACGTCCGTCTATCACCCGCAGACCGATGGCCTAGTTGAGAGGTTTAACAAAACTCTAAAGTCCATGTTAAAAAGAGTGGTCCAGAAAGACGGGAAAGATTGGGACATGTTACTCCCTGCCCTGTTGTTCGCTATCCGGGAGGTACCACAGGCATCCACGGGTTTCTCGCCATTTGAGCTAGTGTACGGACGAAGGCCCCGGGGGTTGCTTGATCTGGTAAAGGAAACGTGGGAAAGTGAGTCCTCCCCGCACAAAACCGTGGTAGAGCATATTTCTCAAATGCGAGAAAGGGTGGCTAAAGTGATGCCGATGGTGAGAGAGCACATGCAGAAGGCTCAGGATGCCCAAAGAAGGGTATATAAATCGGTCGGCTAAAGTGAGACAGTTACAAGTAGGAGACAGGGTAGCTGTCCTAATACCCACAGTGGAGAGCAAGTTCTTGGCCAAGTGGCAAGGTCCATTTGAAGTAGTAGAGAAAGTGGGTGAGGTAAACTATAAGGTACACCAACCAGGAAAAAGAAAACCCTACCAGATTTATCACATAAATTTGTTGAAGCTCTGGAGAGACAGAGAATCGGTGTCCGCGGTGGTGGCGGTACAGTCAGGGGACCATGTAGGGATCGACCTGGTGCAGGTTGCGGCTACCCTAACTAGGCCCCAAACCCAGCAAGTAAAAGAATTTCTGCAAAGGAATAGGGACATGTTTTCAGGGTTGCCAGGGCTCACCAACGTCATTGAGCATGACATTGTGACTGAGCCCAAGGTGAAAATCCGGCTTAAACCCTACCGTATCCCAGAAGCTCATAGAGTGTTTGTGTCTGGAGAGGTTAAAAGGATGCTCGAACTTGGGGTCATCGAAGAGTCGCAGAGCGAGTGGTCCAGTCCGATCATGTTGGTGCCCAAACCCAATGGTACTCTCCGCTTCTGCAACGATTTTAGAAAACTCAACGAGGTCTCCAAGTTCGATGCATACCCCATGCCACGGGTAGATGAGCTGATTGAGAGATTGGGTCCTGCCAGGTACATCACCACGCTGGACCTCACAAAAGGTTACTGGCAGATTCCCCTGACCAAGGAGGCCAGAGAGAAAACAGCTTTCTCTACCCCGGAAGGTCACTTCCAGTATAAAAGAATGCCGTTTGGTCTTCACTCCGCCCCCGCCACATTCCAAAGGGCCATGGACAAAACTTTACGTCCACACCTACGGTATGCCTCCGTTTACCTGGATGACATAGTCATTTTCAGCACGGACTGGGATTCCCATCTTCCCCGGGTACAGGCAGTGGTAGACTCCTTGAGAAGAGCGGGGTTCACCATCAATCCGGAGAAGTGTGCGGTTGGGGTGGAGGAAGCCAAGTACCTAGGATACATTGTAGGTAGAGGGTTAGTGAAGCCCCAAATGAGCAAGGTAGAGGCCATACAGGGCTGGCCCCGCCCCCTAACAAAGAAACAGGTCAGAGCGTTTTTAGGCCTAGTTGGGTACTATAGGAGGTTTGTCCCCAACTTCGCCACCATTGCGGCACCGCTAACTGACCTCACCAAAGGCCGAAAGTCGGTCATGATTAAATGGAATGCCGAGGCTGAAAAATCTTTTCAAATGCTTAAGACCGCACTCTGCCAGGATCCGGTGCTTGTGGCGCCAGATTTTTCTAAGGATTTTATAGTGCAGACAGATGCCTCAAGTGAAGGGCTAGGAGCAGTTCTGTCTCAAGAAATCAACGGAGAGGAGCATCCAATAGTTTTTCTTAGTAGGAAACTGACGCCAGCTGAGAAAAACTATGCGGTGGTGGAGCGCGAATGTCTTGCCATCAAGTGGGCTTTGGACTCCCTATGTTATTTTCTCATAGGTAGGAAGTTTCGCCTTATATCAGACCATGCTCCTCTTACGTGGATGAGACAGAACAAACACACCAATGCCAGGGTAACAAGGTGGTTTCTGTCTCTGCAGGAGTTCAATTTCATGGTAGAGCACAGACCCGGGAGACAGCATCAGAATGCCGATGCCCTCTCCCGAGTCCATTGTATGGTGTCTACTGTTGCCTCCAACACCTCCGCGTTGAGGCAGAGGGGGGGGGGATATGTACAGGACACCGGGGGTGGGTCCTGGACGGGTGCTATACGGCACCACTGTTTGGACTATGGTCCATTTAAATAGAGGTAGAAGGTTCAGGGGGTCACCCAAAAGTGGGTGAAAAGTTCCAGGCAGGCGCTAATTCAGAGAGGACTGGCTTGCAGTCTTCTCTATCTTAATAAAGTAGTTTGGGGCCCGGAATTTTGGAGGCTCCAAAGTGTTATTTGGGTGGGATGGAGCCTCCACTCCTAAACCCTGGAAGCCAGCGCACAAGGGGTTAAAATCTCTCAGACAACCACCCATTAAAGCAGGAAGTGATGCTGGAGGGAGTGAGTGAGGTGGGAGAGTGCACCTGTGAGGACAAGATGGAAGTCTGCTAGCTGCTCAGAGAGGACTTTTGAGTAGTTTGGAAGTGAAGCTGTGTCTGCAGGGAAGGTCTGGAGGACTTCTTCCTAAAAACGTATGTGCCTTTCTTTTGGTTGTTTTTCTGAAGAAAGACTTTTTTCCTAATTTATGCTGGAAACAAGCAGGACTTTTGTTGTGACGTTTTGGATGCTGAAGAAAAGCTTTATTTTGTTTTGTTTGGTCACCAATAAAGACCATTTGCTTTACTGACACGGTTTTACGCACTTGTCTCGCGGAGCTTAAAGACCCCCAAAGTTCACAATATATATATATAAAATATACATATGCATATTATATACACACACACACACACACACACTGCCTTGCAAAAGTATTCGGCCCCCTTGAACTTTTCGACCTTTTGCCACATTTCAGGCTTCAAAGATATAAAACTAATTTTTTTTGAAGAATCAACAACAAGTGGGACACAATCATGAAGTGGAACGAAATTTATTGGATATTTCAAACTTTAACAAATAAAAAACTGAAAAATTGGGCGTGCAAAATTATTCAGCCCCTTTACTTTCAGTGCAGCAAACTCTCTCCAGAAGTTCAGTGAGGATCTCTAAATGATCCAATGTTGACCTAAATGACTAATGATGATAAATAGAATCCACCTGTGTGTAATCAAGTCTCCGTATAAATGCACCTGCACTGTGATAGTCTCAGAGGTCCGTTTAAAGCGCAGAGAGCATCATGAAGAACAAGGAACACACCAGGCAAGTCCGAGATACTGTTGTGGAGAAGTTTAAAGCCGGATTTGGATACAAAAAGATTTCCCAAGCTTTAAACATCCCAAGGAGCACTGTGCAAACGATAATATTGAAATGGGAGTATCAAACCACTGCAAATCTATGAAGACCTGGCCGTCCCTCTAAACTTTCAGCTCATACAAGAAGACTGATCAGAGATGCAGCCAAGAGGCCCATGATCACTCTGGATGAACTGCAGAGATCTACAGCTGAGGTGGGAGACTCTGTCCATAGGACAACAATCAGTTGTATACTGCACAAATCTGGCCTTTATGGAAGTGTGGCAAGAAGAAAGCCATTTCTTAAAGATATCCATAAAAAGTGTCGTTTAAAGTTTGCCACAAGGGGGCGTGGCCTGGACAGGCATGTGAGCAGTAGCTTTTCACGGAGCTCCCGCTACTGATCCTCGATCGATCCTGTTACCGGCAAGTACCGCCGTAGGCAACCGCTCTGCCCGTTACAGAACGCCGCACTGACCTTAGTGGAGGGTGATTCCCGGCTGGCGAGGGTCCGGATGGCTCGTAAACCCGAGAAGGGAGCGGCGGCTGCTGCAGCCATGGACTTTCAAGATGGCGCTGGGGTCTCTCAGCAGCTGAAGGCAGCGCGCGGCACTGACAAGCACCCAGAGGCTGGCGGTAAGGCATCCAAGGCGGCTAAGCAACAGGGGAGGGAGCCCCCTAAAGATATGATATACTATACACAAAAGCTGCAGGGCCCCACTAGCTCCCCGGCCCCCCCGCTGCTGACTTGGGCGCAGAGAGTGCAGGGCCAAAATGGCGACCCTACCATGGACGACACGCTGCCTCTTGAGAGCTCCTCAGACGCATTGCAAGACATCTTTGGGGAGGTGCAGGAGGATGCCCCACAGCCCACACTCGGTGAAATACTACGGGCGGTGCAGAAGTGTACTACTTCGGTCACTGCCTCGGTGGATGGCCTGAAGCTACAGTTTGGAGAACTCACTGAGACAGTGTCCCTTATGCGTCATGACCTCCAGAAGATTAGGGAGAGGACCACGGCGGTGGAGGGCCGCATTAGTGAGATAGAGGACGCGCTCCCACCCCTTACCAGGGACGCCAGAACAGCATTACAGCAATCTGCGCAGGCCTCCGCGAAAACGGACGACATCGAGAACCGCCTGAGGAGGAATAATGTCCGCATAGTGGGCCTACCCGAGAAGGTTGAAGGTAGGGACCCCACTACCTTTATTGAGTCCTGGCTCCAGGACACCTTTGGCAAAGAGGCATTTTCCACACTGTTTGCGGTCGAACGGGCGCACCGCACACCTCCCAGACCCCTTCCCCCTGGCAGCCCCCCCAGATCCATGCTTGCCAGACTTCTGAACTACCGGGACAGGGAAACAATCCTGAGGCTGGCCAGAGAAAGGGGCACGGTGCACTATAACGGGGCCAGGATATCATTCTACCCGGACTTCTCGGCGGAGGTGCAACGAAAGAGAGCTAAGTTCATGGAGGTTAAAAAACGTCTGCAGAGGGTCCAAGTTACCTATGCCATGCTGTTCCCTGCCAAGCTGCGAGTCACGGTGAGAGGCCAGGCTATATTTTTTGAATCCGCCGCGGAGGCTGCGCAGTGGCTGGACCATAATGAACAAGACCTGAGAAGACGCAGAGAGGAAGATAGAGGAGACTGAGGCCCTGAGTGCGTTTCCACAGGGCAGAGGGGTTCGCCGCAGACCAGTTATGTTGTTACCTGCAAGCCGGAACCTTATTTGATTTTTCTTGGTTAGCGTCTAATGAGAGCTTCAAAGCTGAATTACACCCCCTCTTGGATTTTATGCTACAGGGGGGGGGCATGCACCTATATGCTGTTTGGTGTCAACAATGACCCCCGGCTGGGGGAATCGGGATTTGCTTTTTGGTGCCCCGTTGGCACACATTGTTTGATGAGTCTGTGCGAAGAGAGGTCGTGGAGGACGTCGGTCTTTGCCCCGGACGGGGCCAGAAGGTGGACATGCACGACTGGTACTCTTCTGTTTAAAGTTTATGCTACATTGCTCACAGGAATATACCAATTTACACACTTTTGCTTGCCGGATACTGGAGGGCCCCGGCTGGGGCCCTGCCAGCTTAAGATGACTCTGAGACTTCGAGTCTCGGACAGAGATTTTTGCTTGATTCAGCCATGGCCACCACCCCAATAGTGACTTGGAATGTGAGAGGGGTGCACGACCCGCTGAAACGCACTATGATACGTTCTGGTATGAAAAAGTTCCTTCCTGCCATTGTGGGGTTTCAAGAAACCCACCTTACCAAAGACACTGTTGGGTGTCTGGGATTTTCCTGGGTGGGCAAGGCCTATCACTCCACTCACACCTCCTACTCCAGGGGGGTGAGCGTGCTGGTGCATGGATCCTTGGCCTACCAGGAAATAGATGCAGCAGTCGACACTCTTGGTAGGTATGTCTTTTTGTATTGCAAGATATTCACGGTAACTATGATATTAGCCTTTGTGTATATTCCCCCCCCTTTCTCGAGGGAGGTGCTGCAGATGCTTCTGACCTACCTGGGTGATAAGCCGGATGTCCCTGTAATGATTATGGGGGATTTTAATGCTTGCATCGATCCCAGGGTGGATAGGCACCCACCGGCCCAGGTACCCCAGGGGGGTAGGGGGACTACTTTGAGCAGATTGCTGGGGGAGGTGGGGTGGCAGGACGTTTGGAGAGCTAGATACCCTGCGACTAAACAGTTTTCTTGTTTCTCCAAGACCCATGGGTCGCTGTCCCGTATAGATTTGTGTGTTGGGTCCCCACAGGTCCTTCACATGGTCCCTAAAGTTGAGTATTTTCCGAGGGGGGTATCCGATCACTCTCCTCTGGTGGCCCACCTAGTTACCCGTCCGTTGTCTTCCATGCCCAGGGCCCCCTGGAAGTTAAACGCCTTTTGGCTCAAGCTGTTCACTTCCCACGAACATGTCGCACGCAGGATAGAGCAATACTTTGTGGAAAATGGGGGAGGGGAAGGCCGGGCCCAAGGCTGGGAAGCCTTCAAGGCATGCCTGAGGGGAACGTTTATCGAGGAGATTGCGGCTATAAAACACAATTCGTCAGCTCTTTTAGAAAGGGTGGAGGATCAAGTAAGACAATTAGAACTAACGTACGTGGTAGACCCCTCGGACTCCGCGAGGGAGGCATGGATGTCGGGCCAGGACTCCCTGGACCGGCTGAGATCCTCCGCCGCGGAGAAGAAGCGATTTTTTTCCCAGCAGGCATATTATGAGGAGGGGGAGAAAACAGGCCGCCTGTTGGCAAGAATTGCCAGGTCGCAACAGGCGTCCCCCGCCATAGGAGCGATCCGTGATGGGCGGGGGCGCCTGGTGAACGAACCGGAGATGATTTTGACTGAATTGGCCACTTTTTACTCTGAATTGTACAAAACGCGAGATGACTTCACGGATGGGGAGTTGCAGCGCTATATTGATGCGCTGGCTCTACCGACCCTGAAAGAAGGGGCGAGGACCGAGTTGGAGAAGCCGCTTACTCTGGAGGAAGTGAGGGAGGCTGCTGCCTCCTTCCCCACATGTAAAGCCCCGGGGGACGATGGAATACCCATGGAGGTGTATACTCAGTATGGGGAGGTGATGTTACCCAAGTTACTTGAGGTGTTTAACGCCTCGTTTGACTCGGGTGTCTTGCCTCCGTCTATGACACGAGCGAACATAGTTCTATTACTAAAAGCGGGTAAGGATCCTTTGGATCCCGGGTCGTATAGACCTATCTCTCTCCTCCAAAGCGACGTTAAAATTCTAGCGAAAGTACTGGCCCTGCGAGTGAACAAAATAATTCTGTCCATTATTCACTCCGACCAGGCGGGATTCATGCCACGTAAATCCACGGCGACGAACCTCCGACGGTTATACCTGAACATGCAGACCCCCTCGGTTTCCGCCGGCAATAGAGCACTGTTGTCGCTTGATGCCAATAAGGCCTTCGACAGTGTTGGCTGGCGGTACCTATGGGCGGTACTGACTAAGTTTGGCTTTGGCCCTAGGTTCCTGAGATGGGTCAAGCTTTTATATGCTACGCCAAGGGCGGCCATACGTATGGCTGATAGGATGTCCCACGCCTTTGATCTGGGCAGGGGGACCAGACAGGGATGTCCCCTGTCCCCCCTGCTCTTTGCCTTGGCTATCGAGCCCCTTGCGGCCCTGGTTAGGGACTGCGAGGCGGTTCGGGGGTTCAGATACGGCGACATGCATGAGAAAATCATGCTGTACGCCGACGACATGCTCCTCTTTTTAGAGGATACGGAGGGATCCTTGCAGCAGGTTATGTCCATTATTACGGAATTTGGCCACTTTTCGGGTCTTACAATTAATTGGAACAAGTCGGCCCTGATGTTCCTAGATGAGACGCCCTCGATGGGGAGTAGCCCTTCGTGTCCTGTGCCCGTGGTGTCCTCTTTTAAGTACCTGGGGATTTGGATCTCCCCCACTATAACGGATTTCTGCAAACTGAATATGTACCCCCTGCTGTCTAGATTCAGGGATAAAATTCAAATTTGGAACAAACTTAAAATGTCCCTAGCGGGAAAGACCAACCTCATTAAAATGATACTGATGCCGCAACTGTTATATCTTCTCCATAACACGCCTGTGGTAATTACCCTTAAAATATTCCGCGTAGTTAACTCTCTCTTTAGACAGCTGTTGTGGCACACCAAAACCCCTAGGATAAGGCTAGAACAATTGCAGCGCCCAAAGGAGGGGGGGGGGTCTCGCCTTACCTAACCCATGGATATATTACTTGGCGGCTCAGCTCCAACACTTAATAGGGGCCATGGGCCCATTGCCCGAGGCCTCGGCGGCCAGATTGATGCTGCACGACACAGGGGTAGCAACGATACCTGAGGGACTGGAAGCTCGCAAATTTCAAAAACCTAATAAACGTATGCCTACATATGCTCTTGTTCAGAAGATATGGAATAAAGTTAGGCAACTCCAAAATGTGGAGGGGTACACAGAGTTTAGCCCCCTATGGGGGAACAACTCCTATGAGGAGCTCGCTAAACTTGACCAGGGACAGAGGTGGAGCTCCTTTGGGGTCACGCATCTTAAACATGTCTTTGGGAGGGGGGGCCTACTCCCCTTTAGTGAGCTCCGCTCTAGATTTAACCTGCCGCACACTATGCAATTCTTCTATCTTCAGCTGCAGCATGCGGTAAGGGCCCAGGGGACAGCGGTGGAGTGGGTTCGGTCCCCCACACCGGTTTTCCGGGTACTGTGCTCCGCGCAGGACACCAGGGGCATGATTTCACAATGCTATACTATGCTCCTGTCGTTATTTTTGGAAGGACATCCTATGAGGGTGGCAGAACAGTGGGAGGCAGATTTGGGGCCCATTGAGGGGGAACTGTGGGAAGAGGCGCTACAGGCCGTGAACACCTGTTCATTGAATGTGTCACAGAGGGTCTCCCAACTCTATATACTACTTAAGGTGCATTACACCCCGGCAAAGCTTTT